>NW_009188676.1:0-15509 GCF_000690835.1 Fulmarus glacialis
GGAGCGGGGCGGGGGGGGAGGCGAGCAGCGAGATACATCCGTATACACATCTGCATCCACGGGTGCATCTCTGCTCCCCGCAGCCCTCGCACCCCGCATCTTCGGGCAGACGCAGCTGGGGAGCGGGTGGGATTCTCAGACGAACACAACCTCCTGCAAAGTAAACGCCGAGAGTAATGTTTTCTGCCTGTAGCATCGAGCAGGGTGGCAGTCTGTCGTCGGGAACTGCCCGCTTCTCGACACGGCTTTGCACTGCAGAGATTTGGGGAGACGTGGAGAGCCCGCCGAGGCGCGCTGACATGGGGCTCAGGCTCGGAGGCAAGTCGGGAACGCTTCTGGGTCTGAACAAGGCGGAACGATGCTGGCAGAAATTCAAGGAGCCTCGTAGCTACTTAAACGTGAACCGATTGGTAATGTAGCTCTGGCTGGACTGTGCTCTGTGCCCAATATCTGCAAAGTAAGGTCATGTCTGCACATGCATCTTAACCCACTTTCAGAGTCCAAAAAGTGCACTGAAGCAGCATGGGTGAGATTCTGCTCCTTTGGCATGTTGATTGTAACTGTGTAGACTACACACATCTAACGATGTTTTGATTCATGTGAATTCTTCCATCCCTGTGCAAGTCTAATACATTTAGAAATTCCATCCAGTTCTTGAAGTCTGCCTCTTCAGAAGTGCTGGGCTGACGTCCTCTGCATTGTGTTACACAGAAAAAATACAGTCAGTTATAGCCCTGAGTAGAAGCATCATGTTTTGTTCTTGTGAAAATCAGATATGAACAGTAATGTACATAAACACTGTGCTCTAACAGTATCCCAGGCAGTCATGCAGTCTTTTCACATCTTTTAAATTTGCTTTTGTAAGTTTTCATACCTCTGCTGATTCTTTTTGGAGAGCCAGTCTTTGTGGTGACAGGAAAGAGGGTACCACCTCTGTAGACTAGGGAAGGGATGATATTACAGCAGCCACAGCTGATGCATGGAAGGTCAGTTTTGGCAGCTCCTCACCTGCAAAGGGTGCATGATGAGGCAAAGTTTGGGAGATGTTTGCTGTTGTTATTTGTTGCTTGTGAGAAACAGGAAGGAAAATGAACTGCCACTCCTTTTCTTGGAGATGGTGAGAAAAGGTGCTTACAAGTAGTGCTGCATCCCAAGCACCCCAGCCTCGGATGGTAAAGCTACTCATAGTACACATTTCTCCAGTCTCTGGCACTGAGCCCAGCTAGCACTCCACCATACCTGTCAATACTAAGCAGCTCTCTTAGCCTCCGAAACAAGGTGGTCACATCCAAACTTCCTATTGGGTATGGTCCATGCTAACCCCCAAACCGCACCGCTTATTGTTCAAGAGAGCACTTGCTGGCCAGTGCAAAACCATGCCAAGGTCAACTTGAGGGTAGAGACAATCAAATCCCAGTCCCAAGAACATTTGCTGGCACTGTTTAATTCATTAGCATGAATGTAGCCCAAAAGTCCATTAGTGAAAGTGCTTGCAAATGTCACAGATTCTGCCCGCTTGTGCAACAGTATTGTGGACTCCCATCTTCCCTTTTTTTTCCTAAGGGCTTGTTCTTCAAAGATACTTTTGTATATGCATTTGATCTCTTCTGCTACAAAAATACCAATAAAGGAATCCTACAGCAGGAAGTAAGAGAAGAAATGGATTATTAATATTAGGATTTCATCTGTCCTGAATAGATTTATCACTAAGAACAAATGGATAAGCAGAAATTAAGTGTTAGATGCCATTCCATAACAACATGCAAGCTCCTTTCTTACAGATATATCCATGTACCCAGAGACAGGTTAAATTAATGGAGGACCATCCTACTACTTGGAGATCTCTGAAGCCCCGAGTCCTCTGAACATACCTCCTTCATTTGCTTCCTAATCCAACATGGAGTTTCCTCTGCTGAAGTTACACCACCCTCTGATTCCCTCTGCCTTGTCAGAAGACACTTAAAGCCCCTTTTCATCATTTCATTTCCAAACAGGATATACTACGCTGTAGGTACATGTAGAGGATTTTCATGGTTAAACATACCTTTTAGGAATCAAATGTGGTACTTAAGGACTCAATAAGTTCCCAGTTAGCAGAAAACTTAAAGACATAATAGCCCACTTCAGACATAATTTTAAGACTCACATCTTACCAGCATCTAAACAAGGTCTTGATTTTCAAAAGTGCTCTGCTAATTTTCATTGTAACATAAGTTGTGATTTCCACGAAACACCACTTCAACTCCTACATTCTTTTATCAAATGTGGTCTTTCTTTGGTGCCCAAACGACATGAAATACTGTACCTGAACAGGGAGCCGTTGCACTGTGTGAGGTTCCCATGAGAAAGCCAGCCCCAGGAGCTCCCTCTCCCATTCTCCACTCGGCACCTCCCAGCTCTGCGGCCCGCAGCCCTCCCAGCCCTACTCTGCAGCCTGTGCCATACAGCTCTTTCTGGAGACAGGTTTACTTCTAACGCAGCTCATTTCAGTGGCCCCGTTTGCAACACAGCCCCACAAGTAGCTATCAGCACAGTATGTAGGTAGGAAACTGTGGAGTGTGCGCAGATATGAGGTGAAATAAGGAAATTCTAAGCCAACTTCAACCCTATAGCCAGTGTATGCTATAACTACACCATGTATCTCAAGCTTCCTCTGCACACAGAGAATAAAAATTACTCAGAAGTAATTGGAAAATAAGCATACTTACAGAGAATTGGACTAAGCTGATATCCTATTCACACTCACTAAGGGTTAAACTATTTGTTCTGTTGGACTTGACTTGTGTGTCAGGTAAGCATAATTTATCACGCAACCTTACTGATTACAGGACTGTTACATTCCCCTGCACTCTCTTAATCTGCTCATTTCCATTTACGGTTGTCTACACTAGAGTTTCATTATACAGTTACATGTCACTGTTCAGTTTGATCTAGGTCAGACTGGTAACTCAAACAAAAACAAGCAGCACTTCAATTTGTGCTAAATTCATGAAATTTAAACTTAGGGGCGCCTAGATTTGAAAAGTTTTTGCATACCCACCGGCTTCTGTTATAGGGCACAAACCATCCTCAGCTAAAAAATATCTGTCCACCCAGAACAGGCCTATTAAACTGCTAGGAGGTCTGTGTTTAACTAAAAAAAAGACCATAGCTGGCATACACATCATTTTCAAAACCATAGAAACAACCACTTGGCAGTGTCTTAGGCCTAAGTGGGTTTTAAATGCCTGGCTCTGACAAACACCTGAGAGACGAATTTGTGCACAAAACTGGAAGCAGGGAACTGCACAGCAACTTATTGAGATCACCACGTGAGGGAAATTTGTTTTGGACCTGACTTCTGCATATTAGGAATAATTTTGAAAGAGTATAACCTAGCATGAAAGGATTTAATAATCTTCAACTGCTCCAAGCCAGTGAAGTGGATACTCTGGAGACACAATTTGGGAGGTAAAACAGGTTGTCATTGTGTTCGGCATGCCAACCAGGGAAGCTAGCTGAAAAATCCCTCTCTGTTCAATTTTCACGTTTTGGAGTTAAGCAAGCATTACCAGACTCAAGTTTTACACCCATCGGTGATATGTCACCATAATGCAAATTCCACTTTTATCACCTTCACTGCTCCCCAGGAGCCTAATTTTGCTAATCCTTCATGGTCTCTTACAAACAGAGCCTGTAAAGGCTGCAAAATTCATCTACAGCGCTGGTTACAGTCTCAGGCAGCTAACAATCTATACCATTGTCTGTTCCTGTACAACTTAGTTAAGTCTAGCCCAAACATATGTTTCAGTATCAGCTGAAATCATTGAAATTTGAGTTGCAGCCTAAGTATACTGTAAGTAAAAATGTGTTTAAGTAAATACAGAGAACCGGAATGGTTCCTTAATGAGTCCAGAAAGTAACTTCTGCCTTGATAAATAAGAAGGATCACAGCACCTAGCAAGCACTACTAATTGTATGAAGATGGAAATAAACACATGCACAGCAAGGTCTGCTTTTCTCTAATATCACATGTAGAAAATAGTACTGTTTGGTAAATGTAAAAACCTAAGCACTATAGTACTTAAAATACTGGGGGAAATCTCAACAAAAATTATGACAGCAAGGACTTGAATGGTCAATGCCCTGTCCTGCTTTTAGCATTAAACAGTGAACTTGGCTGGTCAGACATTCAGCTGGATTCAGCAGGCATTCAACCAGATTGTGGTGCAAACAAAGCGTGTTTCCATGAAATGAGGCAAATTCAGGGAAATCTGAAGGGCTATGTTATGTGGAAATTTGAACTAGAAGATCACTATAGTCTCTTCCAGCACAATATTCTGTCTTTTCAAAAGCTTAGCCAGTTGCCTTATGCATCACTGAACTCAAGGCCTGCAACAAAGCTCATTTAGGGGATGGATAAATCTTTTAATTAATCTCAATAGTCTTTAGATGAGGTCCTAGCAGAAACTGTGATTCAGCAGCTCATGGAACCAGGAAGGAAGCAAAAGTCTGTTTTATCACTCATAGTGAGTGGACAAGAATTATAATGAATACTAAAAACAGGTGGGTGGAAGATCATTCGTGGTAGTAGGAGGGCACATTCCTTGCTTGGATGTTAGCCTGAAGAACTTGCGTTTGCTGGAAAGTACTAACAGGAGCATAGGATATAAAGCTCTCCAGAAGTGCTCAGTAGTAACACTTCTGATGCTGGTCCTGATGATGGAATGTGTCAAAACGTTTTACACTATGCTGACGAAGGGTGTGCCACACACTGAAACTTGCCCTGAGCTATCAGGGTGGAGTTTCATGAAAATCTGGTCTGCACTGCAATTAAGATCTTTTTTCCTAGTACCTGAAGACATCTCTCTTGATAAACAATGTTATTTGCAAATTCACTTCCAACTTGAACTGTTACTCCAGGCATAGTGGGTAGGATTCACCTGGTCAAATGTGGACTCTGCAATTGTCTACAACTAGTTATTTACATTCCCTAGGTAGACAATGGAGCAAAGTAGGCATTTATATGACTCATTAAGATACCAACGTTTGAATGAGCCACATTCAAAAGTGGCCTTCTAAATGAATCAAGTGAATCCCATCCTAAAAGTACCAATTTCTATTAAACGTCTAAACAGGGAGTCAAGACAAGTAGATGAAATATATTTTCTCCGGACCATGTAAGATGACTATAGCTTAAGTGTCCTCACTGAGTATTCAATGAATCAAACCTAAAGATAGACGTTAACTTTGACAAGCTTTGGATCAGAGCCTGTTTGAAGGGATCAGATTTTGTTTCTATTTGTTCCAAGGCTGGCATAAGAACAAGCAAGCAGTGTCCAAATAGGAGAAAAGCTGCTTCTTTGTTAATATAGCGTAGAAAGAGCTTATTATCTTGGAATGATATGCTTATATTTTCATAATATTTTAATTTTTATTACTAAAATACCTGTACACATTTTAACCATACCCATAAAAAAATAATGTGATCAAATCTGTAAATACTGTGTTATTGCATTATATGCAATATTATATGTGTGCTTTGAAATACCCCAACAAAGTAAAGCACTGTCTTTTAGGAAACACATCAAATGTAGAAGGACATCATAGTTAAGACTTCATGAGGTTTTGAGCGATTCACTTTTAGAAATGAGATTCAGAAAGAAAGGGAATTAAAGAAGGAATGACAAAATTATACTATGGGAAATGTGAAAGTCTGAGGAGCAAATTTACAAATGATACACCTAGGAGTTCCCCTACAGCAAAGATAATCCTCAGTTACCAAGTTCCCTGGCCTTACAGCTCTTTTGAACTGACCAAGCAGTGCAGAAGGACCATAATGGAATGAAAATGAGGACCTTGCCCCCTGTTTTTCCCAGAACAATAGCTCTTGGCAGTTGATGGATCTCACAGAACCATAATGAATTACTGCGAAACGACCCTATGTTCTCGTTGCTGATGTGCTGAAGGTCCTCCAAGGTGCAAGTAAATGTGGCATCTGTAATGGGTTTTTATGTATAGCTGAATTTTCAGACTTCCTCTGCAGGCATCCTCAAAGTAGACTCTTGTCTTTACAGAAATCAATGGCACTGAAGTAATTGCCTTCAATGAGGTCAGGACTCAAAATTGTATACTCCACCTTGCTCAAATCTCTGTAGCTTTGATATGAAGAACTGAGCTTTCTTGCGTAATTTGCTGCATTTAGCCCCTTAACTTTGATTGATATACTGTATGTTATCTGATACATATGAGCAGAACATTTAGGAAGCAGGTTCACGTAATGCCTTTTTTATTGCGAAGTAGAAGTTACACCTTCATTTTATTTTGTTTTAGCATTTTTCTCTGATTGTAAAATGTTCAACCATACAGTAGGGGCATGTTAAAACATGTACAAACTGCTGTTTTTATGAAAGTGAGAGAAGTTAAAAACTTTTACAAATGAGGACAGGTTGTCCTCAAAAATCTGTTTTCCTAGGGCAGTATTTTTTACAGTTGTATGTGATGAAATTCCATTTACCAAGCTTCATTCATCATTTTATCTTAGCCACCCTTATTCCCTTTGCTCTCTGAGGGTTTTCAAAAGGTCAATGCAACCCCTCGTCATTGCAAATACTGCTGAAACGGCCAAGAAAAACCTTATTTTTATTAAACAATTTAGTGTGCATTAACACTATTTCATTTTAAAGAAGGTGAGAATTCCCTGAGGATTCAATTATCTTAAACTATAGCCTATAATTAAACTGTAAATTTAAATTACAGCTTTTAAAAAAGGAATTTCTAAATCCAGTGTTTCCATGTCGTAGAGCAGTATATCACAGCATTCTGGAGTACATGCATTCATACACTGTAACTTCACTTTTAATTAAGTACATAAAAACTGGCAGATTTTTTAATGAATGTGTGCTTCTGTAATAGCTATTTACGACATTCCTCTACCTATAAAAAAGGGGATGTTAGTACAGCAGTCTGTTTTATAGACCAGTGTATCCCTATAGGCAGAGGCAGCTTCCTTTCAAAAGCAGACTGACCTGAGATCAGTTCACAGTGCAGACAAACCTCATTTCCCACATTTTACACAAAAGTAAGTCAAGGTGTGGAGACAATGCCCTAAAGCAACAGACTAAAGAGATGCATATTTTAACTCATCAGAGAGAGAAGACTGACAGGGGCCTCCATGACACTTTCATAGGAAGAAAATAACAGGTGCTGATCTATGGGAGAAAAGTGTAAAAAGAACTCATGGTCAGGCATTAAAGTCAATCAAATGAAAATTAGAAATGAGGCACATACTATCAACAGAGGTTATCTTCCTGAACACACTACCGAGGAAAGCGGTGGCTGCTGCTTCTTTTTATGTCTTCCCATCAAACCTGAATGCCTTTTCGAAAGTCTAAACCAAGTAATTAGGCTAAATAGAGGGACAACTTGCTGAAATTCTCTACTCCATGACATACAGAAGATCAGGCTAGGGGATCTCCAGGCAGCATGACAAAAATCCATGACGTTGCTCTTGAGCCAAGGGACCAAAATCATACACAGAGAGATGAATGTATCCCAGAATGGACAGAGCAGGAATCTGCTCTAAAGGAAATTAAATAGAATTCACAAGAGAGAAAGAAAAGCACCTAATAATGGTGGAGACTATACTATTTCAGTCCTGGTTTCCTCCATCTTGGCATGTCCAGAAAATGTCAACACCAGAAAAAAGAAGACAGAATTAGAAATAGTTGTTAAATGGAAAGTTTTTGTAGGATGTGATCTCTTGTGGGACAGCTTTTTTTCTTTCTAAAAAAGAAAACCAAACTTTCTGCTTGGAAATTGGTCAAAAGCTATAATTGTGACCATGTTTAAGTTTAGTTTGTCTTTTTTTTAAATCTAAAAAAAAAAAGGAGAAAAAAAATCCTTCACTTTCCAACCAACCACCATGGTATCAAGAAGCAATAGTTATTTAGAGCAGAGATAGGTAGACATTAATTATGTAGGTAAAACCTCTCAGAACCTCCATGGTATTTTAGATGACATCCATTTGACAATCACATAACGTGACAGTCAACCTCATGTTACGCAAGTTGTCTCTTACAGAATCAGTTTCTGTAGCAGCTAAAATGGCTTCTATAGACAGAAGTGATTAAGAATTATTTAAAAAAAAATACACTCAAACTATTTATAAAACTTGCACAAAACTTTGTGTTTAGTTTAGACACAGGTAAATACCAGTTGTCTCTCCCTGAGGACTAACTCTTACCACATACTGCCTACAGGAAAAGAGGGAGGGTGAGGAGCCCGATCTCAGTGATTAAGAAGGACCTGAGTAAAGGTTTCATGTTTCAAGTCACCAAATAAGCCAAGGTCTAAATAAACTTAGCCCTTGAGTAATGCCACTATAGGATATTCATTCACGTTGTTCAAAAAGCAACTGTTTGTTCCATTGCCAACCGCCCACAGCAGCAGTCCTGTTTATTTAAATGAAGAGGGTGTGGACCCAAGAGCTACATCTTTCCAAACCTTACGGTAGCAACCGAGTATTTGGAAATTGCTGTCATATGTCTGAAATGTGTCCTATATTGGACAACTTTCTAAGGCCTCTTAGCCATGTTTTTAGGCTAAAGATTCACCCTATGATTTTTGTGACCACTAACAGCAGTTCTGGGAGTTTCTTCTTTTCTTCTCATTTTGTTCCTTAGCAGTAATTTACTTTGGATATTAAAAAAACCCAAACAAACTATATTTAAGGCACCTAATGCACATGATGTTTTTTACTCCCGAGAGAGGTCGCAGGATCACCGGACCACAGGAAAATTCAGGGCAGAGGACTCAGGAGGTCATCTAATCTAGCCTGCTGTTCAAAGCAGGGTGAGCAATGAGGTCAGACAAGGTTACTTGGGGCTTTATCCAGAAAGATCTTGAAAACCTCCAAGGATTGAGACTGCAAAACCTGATGGTTAGACGATACAGAGCTCAGGAGTTTGCAGTTACATTCCTTACTATGTCTGAAACAGAGTTGTTAAAATTTTCCAACTGCACTTTACTTATGCTTAGCTGCAATGCTCATACAGTTTCATCTTAATTGAAATAATGTAAACCACAACCAGGTTGCTATTTGAGTGACTGCAGTAATTAGTATTGCCTTGTTTCCCCTTCTCTAGTAAACAGAAATTTTGACAACAGGACAAACAGCTCTTATACACTGCACAATAGAATCAAAATGAGAATTGGTGGTAAGGAAGCAGAGAGTCTGTGGTACCATTGTTTCAGCTCGCTCAGCGAGGTATGGCAGTTGCACACTAGAAATTGCTCTGAGTGAGCAGGTACAAAGGATTATGGATAGGCATCAAGCCAGGATTCGATCCAACTGATATTCAAAGTGTACATGGCCAGGCCGTCCCAAGAGTGATCCTGAGCAATGTGCATGTGTTGACACCAACTAAGTCAAGCCAGGGTTTACTCCCTGGCATGGGTCTCAAAGAAAGTATAGATATACCTTACATCTGTCTTAAAAAATTCCAGCCCTTGAGGCTTGATGCTCCCCAGCAAATAGAAGGAAAAATACTTGTAGGGTATTTAAAAAACAAAAAAACATATAAAAGTTATGAAAGACTGGAGAAGACTTTTCCATGCTAGCCAGAAAAAGCAGTTTGCCTGCAGCTATCTGAAGTGTAGGGTAAGACAAAAAACAAACCTCATGAAGAAACTGAGAGTTCGTAAGAGGTGTATTGGCCTACTTAGCTGAGAATTTTTAAGCCTGAATTTAAACATTGGTATTATTTTCCAAATCCTGAGGTGGAGAGAGTGACAGCTGTAAGTCATACACCAAAATCTTCATGGAGTTAGCAACTGCAAGGTAACCTGGAGAGAGGGCCCAGAAAGATGTCTTGCACTAGGCAAGGACATGGAGCCAGTTTGCAGGAGGGAAAAGACAAGGGCTTCGCAGAGGCTCCACCACTCCACAGCAGGATGAGGCTGGGCTTGCAGCAGGGTGCCAGAGACCCCCACTACGTTGGCACCTCTGAGGGACGGTTGGCTTCCACAGCCAGAGACTTGGATTACGTAGCAGCCTCTGCATCCTGCCACAGTTACCATGCAGCACGTCAAAAAGCTACGTAAAGGCTCCTCAGTTGCAACTGACTCATCTGAGACAGTACGAGCACTGCTGTACAACTAGGTTCAGCTTTTTAGAAGTTAACTGAGTGGGACCCACCTCCTTTTCTCCCTCTTCCTCCCTCTCTCTCTTTCTTTCTCTTCCTTTTCCTCTTTATTTCTCATTTGTTTTGTAATAGTCCTGTTGTATTTTTATGTACATCGTCTAGACGTAATAGCTGGGGATAGCTGCCAGTATTTGCAAAAGAAAAAGCAGGTTGATTCTGTTATGAAAGTATCATAATTACCATAAATTTAGGCTTAATTCTGGAGCATGGAGTGACAAATTAGAGGCATAATTTTGGGCAACATTGTAACAAATTGCTTTAGTAAAAAAAGATCATATTTACTCTTTCAAAATTCAACATTTTTCAAATCAACATAAAAGGAGAAGTGTCTTCATTGTTGCAAGAAGCTTTGTTTCTTTTTGGTAGGCACACCTAGATACCAAACATCTGAGAATATTAAGACTTATGTCTTCCTTAGACACCTGCTGGTAAAAACTAGTAAAGTCATTTTCTATTTCCCCAACCAATCTAAGGGATAGTGTGTCACTATCACACACATTTTCAAGTCTCCTAGATTCACTGTTATGCAAGAGACTACCAGGTATTAAGTACCTAATTCACAGGTTCTTATCTTAACTGGCATATTGTGTTCCTTCAGCATAAAAACCCACATCATCCTGTCCTGCGTGACAGGTTACATCCAGCTTTCTGAGATCTCTAAAAAAATGACAAGAGAAACATATTTTTCAGGATCACTCACCTATTATGCATAAGGCAAGTTTGCACGTATCAGCACTTCTAAGATTAAGTAAAGCTTCTTCGCCACTGGAAATATTTTTAAAACATTTTATCATTAACTTGCATTACAGAGTTCATGTTCAAAGAAAGTTAGAAAACACTTAAGTGACAGCTGGAGCATGTTCTTGGGCAGTTCCAGGCTTTGGCAAATCCAGCTACCAATCAAGTTCCCAGCAGGCTTTCCCAGCAGGAACAGGACAAAACTCTATTGAGATAACCTGTGAGATACCAGCATCTTTCATCCTTATCGTT
Organism: Fulmarus glacialis; assembly: GCF_000690835.1. Lineage (NCBI taxonomy): Eukaryota > Metazoa > Chordata > Aves > Procellariiformes > Procellariidae > Fulmarus > Fulmarus glacialis. The sequence goes on from NW_009188676.1 coordinate 11,175, forward strand.
CCATCTTTCATGACAGGATAACTCAGATTACTTTTGTTTTGCCACAGATCTGAACAGCCTCAACATTGCAGTATTATAATGCACCACATCATGGGATGGAAACTCTTGAAAGAAACATTCTAGCCTGGCACCAGGCAGGTGCAAAGGCATGGTTTCGCAAGACTGAGCCACACAGCTGAAAGCATAAATCCAACATTTATGCACACCACTGGAATTCATAAAATACATCCCAAAACCTGTAAATTCCTAATATTTCAGCACCTGACTCTCCACTAGTAAAATGCCTTAAAAGCCAATGTTTCTAAGGCTAGGTGTGTACACAGGGAGAGGTAAGTCTTCCCCAGGGATTAAAAAAATAAGCATTTATTCTCAGAGCATGATTAGTCTAAGACCGTAAAGGCATACCCCTGTCCGTAGCATATAATTCAGCTGTGGAACTCCTTGCCACAGGGAATATGGATACTGATTTTTACATGGATTCAAAAACCAATGGCATAAATTCTTGACAGACAAATCTGTCAGGGACTACTCAGTACAGAGGTACACATCCAGCTCAGGAAGGGCCTGAGTCACCAATCAGCGTATTCAAACATGCAGAGACTATTCAGAGGATGTATCACCCTATATTTGGTCTGTAGAAGTCCTTCCGTCAGCATTTGCTATTGACTGCTGTGAGAGACAGGGATACTGAGGGAAATGGACCATAGGTCTGACACACTATAGCTATTCATATGTTTTTATAAGCCCATTGACAAAAGAATTGCACTTCTTAGCGAGCTCTCCAACATCCCTTAGTAGTCCGTATATCCACAGTGAAGCATTGAAAGCCATTAACCCAGCAAATACAGAACTCATCCACAGCTCTGATGTGGAATCTACTCTTTTCCCTAAGGCCATTCATGGCTTCTATACATGAGGAAACAACTATAGTTAAAAAGAAAGAAGATTCCACAAAGCCCCAGGGCATTGTCTTGCCTAAGGTTCACCATTCACTGCAGAGGTAAAACTAAATGCCACTGACAGAGGAGAAATATGAGTCTATGTTTCCATGTACAGATGAGTGTCCTGAACAGAGACCAGATGTTTAATATGAAATGTCCAGCATCATTGCTACTCCCATTTCTTTTAGGAAAAATACCTTTAAGTAAGGGAGTCTGGATATCAAGATTGCCTGTACTTCCACCCTATACTTCCACTGGATACCACAACACTAAAATTTAAGCAATACAAAGTCTAAGTCACTTCTCTGAATCTAGTTGAGCGTTGCCGTACAACCCAGAGGAGTACTTTGTAAAGGATGCAATACGTGCTTCCTTTCTTCCATATGAAAGCAATGCTACTAACCAAGGAAAGTTCCAAGCTTTCTGCTGTCACGGCCATTGCCAAAAATTGAACTGCATGGAGTTCCTCTGCTAACAAATGATAAGAAAAGCGGGCGTGATGAGTATCTCCCCTCCCAACATAAATGCCCAGGGAAGAATATCCGCAGCGACAGGGAGCCCTGAGGCATTTTTAGCAGACAGAATATTTCCAGACAGATGAAAACACATTGTACTAACAGAGTCACATAAACCATTTCTGATTTGGTCAGCATCATCTTATGCATGATTTAGTAATGATTTTGTATTCAGCTTTACAGAAGGACTGCACTGCTCAAGGCATCCTAATTCTTTTCCTTTTTGATTGACTGTAACTCGCTGTCTTGTGGGAAACCTTAGAATTTTTTTTGCTTGGATGCATGTGCATATCTTTTCTTGTCCAAATGATCTGGTACCTTAACTTTATATTCTTCCATTTTGTAAATTACTGGTCTAAAACATAAATATCCTTGGTAGGCATTTACAACATAAAAATGCTGTATACTGTACTGCGTATAAGGACACCTAGCCAAATTTAAAAGTAGATATTTCAATCTTCACTCATTGAACTCTGCTTATGTTACTTCCAGTTATTTAAGAATAACCAGATGATTCTTATACGAATCAGTACAAGCTGTATTTCTCTGCTCCTTTCTTCTGTTTATCTGGAAAAACAAGACTTCAAAAGTCAGATTCGTTAAAAGGGCATAAATAACTACGGGTATCTTGTAATATTGATTAAAAAAGACTGAAAGAAGATGTGGGAACCCAGAAACAGACAACTTTTTTATTATATCCTATGAAACTTCATAGCCTGACAGAAGAGTCATTATCTTGCTCCGTGAGGAAATGCTGCGACTTAGGTTAGCATCACTGGGTGTATTTTCCCAGCCCACCTTCTTCATCTTCTAAGCAATCCTCAACATTTAGGGTTAAGGGTTGCTATTTAGTATAGGTAGTGTTAAACAGTTTAAAATGTGTTCCTACATCATCACAGCCATATCCTGTCTGCACCGCTGAATGAATATGAGAGCTTGCCCTAAGGAGCCATGGCACTGGAAAGAACAAGGCTGGAGTTTCTCTTAAGACCCAGGCACCATCCAAGGTTTCTTTTCCCAACTGGACTTCAGAGGAAAAGAGGGCCATCTGCTGCTCTACACGAGACATGCTGCAGCGTATCTTTTTAGCTTGATTATGTGAAATGCCAGGGTGGGATTTAGGGAAGGAAGTGCAAACCTTTGCTGTTCCCCTCTCTCGTGCTGCGGAGCCAGATGACAAGGGAAGCAGGGACCTGAGCAGTGCTGTCCACCACCTCCCCAGCCTAGCACAGAGCACAGAGCACAGCTGCATACAGCATTGAAAGTAACCAGGGCAAAAGCGGTTGAATACAAACAACAGTCCTTTTTAGAAATAAAAATAAATAAAGTCAGAAAATACTTTAAATACTTCACATTAGGACTGCATCACAAGTATGACACAGAGCCTGGCAGAGCAGAGTGCAAGCAACAACCAGCATTGCCTGGTAGGCGGCCAGAGGCAAACCACGCCTGTTTACATAGAGCTATATAAAAAGTCAGCCTCCAGAGAATAAGGAATGATGTTCTTATCTGCTGTGATAGGTCAATGCTCCTCACACACTCCTAAATCCGTATTTATGGGTGTCACCTTTTGACTCTGGGGCTGCAGCCTCGCAATCAAGCTGCTTTTGGTGCAGCATGTCGCTAAGTGAGGAAGATTCACTCACCAGTGAGAGTCTGCAAGATCTGAGAAGGAGGCAGCAGGGCAGAGAAATCCACGTTCCTTGCTATTTCAAGGTTTGTTGGCATTATCCCATACTGAGAGTGTAGGTAGATTTAAGGTACAACTTGCCTTGGTGAGAAGAAATAAGAGAGACGTAAAAAAAGGGGAAGCCTAGGAAAAGCATTGTCTATCACTCCAGTCCCTGAAGTCCCTCGTCCTCCCTGTGTTATGATGAGACGAGTCTAGGGAGAGCTTGGGGTTCAGCCTATGGATGGAAGTGATCATACTCATGACCCTGTGCAGCACATCAGTCCTGGCCGTACGCCCCCAGACTTCCGTCCTCATGGGCTGGGGTCTCTCTCTGGTGATACGTACAGAAAGGCCAGGAAAAGTACAAGATGTGTGAAATGCAAAGCTAAAGTCTTCAAGTACTACAAACCAAATCTCCACCTCTCATAAAATGTTGCAAAATATGTTTGATGTGTGCTTTGTCAGAATAAAGCAATTGGTTTTCATTCTGTAATTTTGGCTGTAAGAATGACTTCCAGGTAAGTTTGACTCACAGACAACACTCTCGGGCTAAATTTTAGAACCAGAACAGAAGTCCGGGTATGCTTCACATGTTCGCATAGATGTAATACTGTACGACTGGCACACAGCCGCAGTCATTCTATTGATACTTGCAAACTCAGTGTATCTACCTTCTGTGAAACGATATAGCTGAATATGCTGCCAGGAGTATTTTACATTCTTCCATTTTCCAGTATGCAAAATTTTCCAGGCAGTTATTTACACATCGGTATGATGGCATGGGCATCTAGCAGAGCCAAGGGTTTCAGCGGATGACCAGTGGGACCGTCATAATGATTCAGCACTCAGCCCTGGCAAGGGCACTGACGAGCGGAGCTATGTAAAAGCCTATGTAAAAAATCCTATGTAAAAGCCTGTAAAACTTAGAAGGCCGTGTTGTTAGCTTTGACTGAGGTTGAAACCCACTGATTCCAAGAGGAAAAGCTCTATTACATATGCTATGATGCTTATTCATTTATATTGGTGCATTTTAAGGCCTCACTCCAGGAATCGGGCACTGTGCACGCACACAGAATAAAAAGGTCCTGTGCCGCAGATTCTGTAATTTCCTGTTACGATGCTGCTCAAGTGGCTGGGCATTTTAGTGGTTACAGAGAAACCCACCTGCCACTCCTCCCCAGTTCGGACGTGGCTGCCGCAGTTCACC
>NW_009188676.1:15584-15854 GCF_000690835.1 Fulmarus glacialis
CCCCTGCCGCCGTGCCAAGGAGCCCTCAACGTACAACCTTCTTCTGCCCCGGCGCTCCTTTCCGGCTTGCAACCGGAGGCGTTTGCATCAGAGCAAAGCTCGAAACACGTTCACAGCCGGCACCTCCCCGCGGCAGGCGGCCCGGGGAAGGGAAGGCGTGATTCGCCTGATGAGATTTGGCCTAAATAGGAGGAACTTTTCCCAAAACAGTCGGGACCGGCCGCACAGCGACACCCGCAGTCCGGCCGTCTGTCAGGGTGCCCGTCAGCC
>NW_009188677.1:0-11333 GCF_000690835.1 Fulmarus glacialis
TCGCCCCGCTGCTGCCGCAGGCCCGGAGGCGAGACCGCAGCGGCCGGCTCTGCTTCACCCTACGCGGCGGAGGAGCCCTGGGTCTGCCTGGAGATGCCGGGGGGGTCTGTCCGGGGAGGCCGCTGCCTGTCCCGGTGCTTGAGCACCGTGACATTAAACAGTGAATTCACCTTTGCTGCTGTCTTTTCTGCCCCTAGCTCCTTGGGAAGGGTTTTCGAGTTTTCCTGCCTATTCAGAAAATTCAGCATGACTAGTATTCTTTGCTCAAGCTGAGGTTTTAAGAACACTCTGAAATTTGACACGTGCCCCAATGTGTTTAGAACATGGCAGCGGTGGTGAGGCAGCCTCTTGTTTAAAGGCCTTATTTAGTATCAGAAGCTTTAAGCTGTGCTATATTTCCAAAATTAACATCATGTATTTCTGTAGAGGTGAAATACTGTGTAAGTGCTCAACACATCCGAACATGTGCAGAAACATGGGGAAATGCAGGAATAACTGTCCCCGCTGTGCTGACTGGCAAGGGGAGGCACGAGGAGGTAACTGGTTTGCACAGGAGCACACAAGTAACTGGCAGAGCAAGATAAAACTTCAGGAGTCCCTGTCTCCTGCTGCGTACGTACGGCAGAGTAGGATGGCAATGAACGAGGCCCCCTGCGATGGGGAAAGCGGAGTCCTGTTACCCTCTCAGTAATACCACTTCTAAGTTGTATCTGAGGTGCTCCAGCTGAGAACAGTTAAATGGAAAGCTGTGTCTGAACCACCCAGTTTAAAGCAAGCTCCTGTGTGGTCTGTGGGCTGCAGCCTGTTCCAGCAGATCGGAGGTATTCTGTAGCAATACCAGATTCAATATTGCTAGGAGGGGCGGGAAGCAGGAAGAAAGAAGAGGGGGGGTTTGTAAATATAAATCTGTTTTGAGTTGATGCAATGAGTCAGCAACATAAGTCTCCCCACAGAGAAAATTCCACCGCGTTAGGACAATGCAAGCAGGGCCCCGGCGCTCAGAAATAAGGCTCAGCATAAATGAAATCAGCAAATCCCTGTTTACACTGAAGTTTGGAATCAAACGCTCAGATTTTTCCAGAAAGCCACCAAGCTGGCTCCTAAACCTCCCTGTTGACTGAGCTACTCCCTGAGCTACTGAACAGAAGATGCAGACAGGCAGGGAAGCAGCCACAAACAGGCAGCACAGGAGATACCAAGTGCTTTAAATAAGAAACTAAAAACACCACGGAGGAATACTTTAAAGGGTAACAAAGCAGTATAATTTAGCAGGCTCCCTCCCAAGTCTAGGCAAAATCCAGTTTTCCACCAAATATCTTTCAAGCCTCCCTTTTGAAACAGGTTATTAACTCCAACATAACTCGCAGGACAGCACGATACCTCTGCTGCAATCACACGAGCACCAGGAAGTCACATATACGCACACATGCCTGTCACACATGCCTCCCCTTTCTCTCCCACCCATTCCCAAAAAAGACGACATTCCTTCCTTTTACAACCTGCTGAATCATGGCACAGGCAGGCAGCCCTGAAGTCTGCTCCTGCCTCTGCTGCTTTGTCATCGAGGGGAACAGAGCAGCCTAAGTTAAAAAAAGAAAAAAAGAAGCTGCTAAAAGCATATCCTACGGTGTGATTTTCGAGATCTTTGAACTTAGATAAAAGGAATACAAAATCAACACAAGAGAGAGAGATAATCCAGAAAGAAAAAAAAAAAAAAGAGGGATAAAGGGAACAGAAGAAACATGCACAAAGATTTAACTGCTTTGGCAGCCAAGAAGGTGATATTTTTAGACCAGACTATGGAGTGCCAGGGCAGGGGCGATGAAAGAAAGAGGGATGGCAGATACCGCAGAGCAAACATGACATCGTCAAGGAAAACCATTTAGGTGTGTTCAGGCTTTGCCGCAGGAGATTTGCCTCATTCTACTGATAAACACTTGGGGAGCATGCTGTTCTCTGATTTTGGCAGTAAATTTGGAAAGACATAAACGGGCAGTGTGGTGAGGCTGGCAGAGCCTGCATATGCAGAACTCAGAGGTGAGAGGCAATCCTCAGTTTACAAGTGAACCACAGCTTTGAATAATTGTATTTTTAGGAACTTTTCTTGCCCTGACTGTTACCAGACAGAGAAACCTCCTGCGCTTTCAGCTGGTACTTTCCATTCTTAATTCCCTCTAACCTCCATCAGCGAAGAATTCCTCCTTCCTTAATCCCTGCAGGGCATTGCCACATCGCTAGTGCTCTCCTTGCTTTTCAAACATCAGTAGTAGATCTTTTCAGACTCATTCTCCTCTGGAAAACTGGCAAGAAGTGAGTGGAAAATCAAGGAGGCCAGAGTTGCGGGACATTAGTGACACCACGCTGACAGATAGCAGGCAGTCAAGGCAGATGACCAGCGGGAGAACTTGCTCTTTCAAACTTTGAACGGCAGGAGGGAAGACAAGCTCACATCTCTGTACGGGGCAATGTCCATGCGCCCCGGTACGCTTTTCATGGAAAACACATTTCTTTACAATGACATCTCTGGAGAGCACGCCTGAGAAAAGGACGGGAAAAGATACACTGACATTATCAAAGGCGGGGGGCTAAGTGTATAAAGGAAATAGTAAAGTCCTGCTGTCTTCAAAGCTAATAAATGTGAATGTAAGAAGTGTTATAAATTAATTGTAATAAGAGATGGCAGATAAGTAGAAAAAGGAAAAAGCAACAGAGAACCAGAAGCAGAGCACTGGCAGATGGATGGGAGGAGACGGGGAGGCACGGTACTGAGGTGGAGGAAGATAACCCATCCATCTGATATCATTCACACAAGCTAGGAAGTACTCCTGGGAACAGGAACTTTACAGAAAACTTCTGGGACCCAGAAGCACCGAGCCAGGACAATAGGTGCAAGTTTGGTCTGGACATAAGCTAGGGAAATCCTGATGGTTTCCATGGGTTGTACACAGCTTTTGTGGCTCCATTAGGCATTGCACCAGTTTGCTTGGCACCATTTTGTTCCCACCGTGCCCCTTTCCACCAGTTCTTTCACAGACCAGATGTAGGTTTACTTGAGAGTGGCCCTCAAATATCCTCAGAATTGTGTCCTCCCTGAAGGTCTCACACTTCAAGCATTTTTATCTGAACATGGCTGCAACGCATGCAGCAGGAGTTACTCCCTCACTAGGGAAATGTGGATTATCCTTCGGATGCAAACACAGCACCCCCCAACCAGCTAGAGACTGCTGGCATTAACAACAGGCTACCACCACTTCAGTGGCCTGAGTGCATCAGCAATGCCCAAAACTTTTTGCAAAGCACAAAATCCTCGTTCCACGCAGCTCGCTGGGAGCCAGGGCGCAGAGAGGGGCTGTGAGTGTTATTAGCAATGAGGCCAAAAGAGAGAACGCTGTGCTGAAACAGTCCCTCTGCTTTAGCTCACGCGTTTCAGACCAGCCAGGGCCGACAGTGACTGACAAAAGCTGCTCTCCCCCAGCTGCTTAGTGGCTCCGTGCTAATTCCTCTGCGACCGGTGTCCGTACAGCAGCACGCAACCCCCCCGTGAGTCGGTACCGCCTTACATGTGGCTAGCCAGGGGGCTGTCTGCTTCAGGGCTTGTTCGTTCATTTGTTTGGAAGCAGTTGCTTTGCCAAGGAAGCTTTTGTTTGTTTTGAAGAACAAAAAACATTTTCAATTCTCAATGGTCAAGTTTCCAAACATCTTAAGTTTTGACAGACTGATTGGGTGCAATTAATGGCAACTGAAATTCCATTAAAAGGTAGAATATCACAGGGAGAAAGGAGAGAGGTAAATGGGTTTATTATTTAGGAGAGAGAAGGGCAGGACAACTTCCCGACTGGCTCTGTGAAGGAAGGGAGGCAGGAAGCCTCTTCTCCCATGCCGGCATGTGGTTGCTCCAGGGCACGGCGAGGCTCCGTGGCCACCATTCCCCAGGAGCACCCCCCGCACCCCGCTCACCCCTTGGCTTCAGGGGACACGAACGCCTCCAGCCCTGCTCGAGAAGCCAGGCACCTGGGGCCGAATGCAACCCTGGGGTAACTGAGCTGGCTTCAGCACAGTGCTCCCCCTTGGCAGCTGCCCGCCTTCCCCACCGCGTCCTCTTCTCAAAAAACAGGCAAAAATCGTGGTAGAGCAGCTGCATTCCTGACATGCCACTTAAACAGCACAAGGCCACCTCACACCCCTGGCCCATCCTAATCCCGACTTGCTGAAGTGAGTAAACAGGGAATTAGCAGCACTTAACTCGGTGCCACTCTCCCGCTCACAACCATCAGCTCCTGGTGCTGAAGGGTCTTTGTCCATGGGGGATGGCCCAGGTGGAAAACCGAGCTCGGCAACCTCTTAAATTGCCATCAAGAGCTCTAGTCAGTAATGTGCAGGAGGGACTCGCTTCTGAGAAACAGCCCTCCCAGGGTAAAACCCTTCCTCGAAACAGCTCCTTCCCCACCATGCGTGAGATGCGAGGGAGAGCGCGTGCCTGCGTGGAGGGTCACCACGGCCGCTGCGATCAGCCAACAAGGATTTCATGTGCACGCACTGTATCCCTGTTAGCCACTCGGTCGTACACTGGAGCTGCAGGGCAGAGTGACTTTGCACATTTAGCCCCCCCCCCGAAAACAACAGTGCTGGAAAACAATCCCTGCTCAAGGGAGCGGTCCGTGCCAGGGGTGGTCCATGCCTGTGCTCACCCCAAGAAGGCTTCAGCAGATGGAGGGGCAAGGTAAGTCTGTGTGCGCTGAGGATTTATGTCCGTTTCTCAGTTAGAACTTAAATTTGTTGGTGAAAATATTTCCATACAAATTTGAAATTACTTAAGAGCCATTTCCTGACACCAGCTTCCAACTAAGCTCACAAACCCACCAGAGGCCCTGCAGAAGCTGCAGTCACCGGCAGCTCCGGTCCTTGCACATCCCCTTGGCCTGGCCAGTGGTGCTTCCTCCCGGCTGCCTTGCCAGGGCTGGTTTCAAATCCCTGAACCGCAGATGGTGTCTGCGTTTCCTTCCACTACCTGGGGCGTTCCCTGACTTAACTATGCCTGGCAGAGGGGTGTCCTGTGCAGCCAGAGACGTTCTGCCCCAAGGAGCGGCCAGAAGATCTCCGGCACGTTCATCCCAGACTGGGATCCCTCCCTTTGCACCAGGACAACGCTTGCTGCGCCTGGGGGACCGCAACGCTCCCAACTAAAGCACCGCTGACACGTTTGCTGCCCCGTGGCTGCTTGTGCATCCCGGCTCCTGGACACCATCCCCACTTTCCCATTCTGGTATTTATATTTTCCTGTCTCGTATAGCTGTTATTCAGAAAAAATATTGATGCGCATTTATTTCCCAAAGGAAATGATAACAAGGCTCTCTTGGTAAGCTGCACTGCCCTGTGCTTTCCTAAGGACAGCGAAGGGGGCTGAACAAGAGGACTATAACCAGGCACAGCAGAGGGAGAGGCTCCTTCTGCTGTTTCGGCCAGGGGAAGGTCCTTCTGAACACCCACCGTTCCCATCTGCAGCTCCCCACTGCCTTCTGGTGGCAAAAATGCATTAAAATCTCCCTCCCAGCCCGGGCTTCCCCTCCCAGGCCGGCGCCACACACTTGTGCTGGGTGTGTGGTTTGGGGCCCTGTCTCGCACCTTCCTGGCATCGCCTGGCGCTCCCCTCCCTGCAGAGTCGCTCTGAAGTTCCTCCTCTTTTCTGCAGAAAAAGGCTCCATTCTGGGCCAGGAAGGAAGGTGGGGAATAAGCAAACCCTGTGTTTCTGAGGGTCCGACTCTGCCTCCGGGGATGAGATGTGTCTCCAACATTTCTCTGCCTCGCGGGGGCTCTCAGCTCCTGGCAGCCCTTTGCCAACGGCCCCGAAAAGTGCAGGCACCTCCGAGGCGCTCTCTTGCTCCAGCTGCCTGGCGTGAGCTGGTTGGGAATGGTGAACCGATTTCCATCCCTGGTTGCCAGGAGCAAAGCAGCCAGGAGTGAAGGGCTTATAGGATTTGCTGCTGCTTGTATTTGTGATAGTCATCTCCTAGGAAAGGATTAGCTGCTGGGTCCGGAGGTGGTCCCGCGCCTGCCTGGCCTCTGAAGTCCAGCAGGAACAAAGTGTGTAAGGACTTTGTCACCTCTGGAGCAAACGGCTGCCAAGCCAGGTGCTGTAACCAGGGATAGCAGCGAAGCCGGCACGGATGCGGCAGCAGGCGGCTAGCCCCTACTTCCAGCCCATTGCGTAGAGTTGTGTGCAGTGAAGGCAACCTCGGCGGGTCTAACCTGGTGGTCTGCCAGCATTTCCTGTGGGAATATGCTGCATTTTTTTGCATTGCTGTGGCTGACAAAACCAAGATAACGTTACAGTGCTGTATGCATTCCCTCCCTCATTTTAATGGTTACAGAGTAAAATTTCCTTTGGTTCACTAGCTGTTGTCAGTCTGAACTCTTGCCCGAAAGCATCTGGTAATGTGCACTATGGAGAGGTACGGGCGGTTTCTTTTTGTATTGTACCTGAGCTGACTGCTCCCTGTGCCTCCCTGAAGTGTAGGGTGAACATGAGACACAGGCTGGGATGTCTGTATAGTCTTTGCAGACATCTGAAAACCCTTTGGATGGGAAGCCAAGGCTGTCCACGTCACCAGCAAGTGCCCGTGAGAGCTCTGCAGCCCTCCCCGGCATCAGCCCGAGGGCTCTGCTTTCGAGCTGCTTGTGCATGACAAAATGGAGACCAGGGACCTGATGACTGTGTTTCTCCCTGCATTAACACCAAACATTTCTGTCCATCCTGACTTGGACCAAGGCAATAGTAGAGCCTGTCCTCGAGACTTACCTACCAAGTTTGGGTCTTGCTGCCACTGCTGTTTGATTATGCGGGAAGGAAAGGAAACGATGCTTAGTGTTATTTCAGAAATCAAATCACCTTTTTTAAAGCAGATCTAGGCAAGAGCATGTGAACTATGTGAAAGATGTAAGCAAGAGCCCGGAATCCACTGAGTTTTCTTCCGGTTCGGAGTAACGAGGGTGATTAGTGTGGCCCTACGGGCGTGATGTTCTCACTGTTCTTTACTGTCCTGAGCTTAGATTCGCCCCATTTTTCAGTGAAGCTGCCCAAAAAGCTGGAATTTGTTAAAAAACCCTAAACATGGCTGTTCTGATAATGTTTCCAGGGAAAACGGTGAGTCACGGTTTGAAAAGCAGCAATGTGGCTGTGTGCAAGTGCAACAAGCGGTGCAGTATTCTCTGCAGAGCTAGAAGATGCAGAAGCTTTCCAACGTAGAAACCCAAGAGAGTGTGGAGGTGGGGATTTATTTCAGAACTGGCTGGGTATTAAAAAATCAAACAGAAGTTGGGGGATGAGAGGCCTCCTTTGATATATGGGCTGATGGGAAAGTGAAGGTAGTCTAGAGTCAGTCACAGAAAATGTCTGGTTGGCACGAGAGTGAAAGGAATGGTTAAGGTTACACAAGTGAAACATGACAACCTTTGCTCTCATTTTCAAGTCAAATAGCTTAGAGTTAGATCTTATCACTCAAGACTTGAATTAATCATGGGGTGAATATTATAACTGAAAGAAATAGATCAAATTATAAAGGCAAGCTGCTACCAAGCTCAATGGAAACTCGAAAGATGAGGAGGAATGAAGAGATAGGTCTGATTAAGGCTAATAAAAATATCAGCTGTGCCTCAGGGAATGTTGCTGTTCTCAAACACAAATTCCAGAGTCAAAAATATGGTGCTTTAGTTTTCCACCAAGAAACCAGGCTAGGTAAGAGGTTGAATTCTTTAACCCCGCTGAGATGAACAGGCTTGCAGCTGAGCTGCCCCCTCGTTTGCCTTCTTAGAAACTGTGGGTTATAACTATCCGGTGCGTATCAGACAAGCTTACTATTTTGGTTTTATATTTCCAGTTCATTACTTTCATTTGTTCTAAATGTTTCCCCCATTAGACTCTCCTTTTTGCAAGTGTCTATATGTAGAACTGGAATCAGTCGCTGACTTACTTTACAAAAGCACATCATTAGCTTCCTTTGTTATTTTGGGACATTTTAATCTAAGACTTTGTCCTGTGAACAGGTACATTTTTAATCTGTCCATCAACTCAGTGACAAGGGTCTTTCCTTTTGTTCCTGCTGGACAACCCCTATCCAAGATAGAAGTGGATGGAGCTGCAAGCTTTCTGTAATCCTAGGTAGACTTTTGTTAGAGGTTTTCTGATACCCTTTTACACGGCAGCAAAAAGAAGCAAAGAGATCCTCCTAGCTTTATGAATATAAAGATGTAGATCTGAGGCAAACTTAGAAAAATCCCCAAATTAAATTTAACATGAAACCTATTTCTAATTGTTTACTAATTTTTAACTGGTTACTAAACCAGGTTCTGCTTTACAGCTCTTTATAGATTTTTTAATGTATATATACACACACTTGTATATAAATGTTTAAAATCTGATCTTTATGTATAATAAAAATCTATAGGTAATAAAAATATATATAATAAAAATTCTATATGTATATATCTGGTTAAGAAACTCAATATTTAGGGTTAAAAAGATCACAGGTACAAGAAATGTTAAATACTGAAAGGGTTGATCATTAGAGGACTTTGGGAAGAATTTGAACTCATTTTCACAGGAGTAAAAAAAAGTGTTCTGCAGATAGCAGCTGACCGCATTAATCTATTTTAAATATCGAACCTCTAGAAATAATGGGCGGAGATTTTTCTGTTTGCTTTAGTAATAACCTAAACACTGGACCCTGATAAGTCCTGTACCAGCAGACTGGATTGTATATTCCTGAATAGCCACATCATTCTTTGACAGAAATTAAAATTATTATTAGTGTCCTAATAAAACCTCCCACAAACACTTGAATTAAGGATAACTCTGTAAGGACCTTATTGTCTACTTGACATCCATCCTGCTATTTATCAGACAAAATAAAAGACTTTGCCTTGCAAAAATAGTCTGTTGGCATTTCTTTATAGAACAGGTGAGACTGATACTTAAAGTTAGTGCACAATAAATGCCCTTGTAGGTGAGCATCCACGTTCTCCTCCAGACACACTTTTCCAAATGGAGTTTCAAGCTAAAGTCCCCGTTCTCTTGCCCATCGTCACTGCTACAGGTGACAGTGAAGTTACCCCTCTGGGTACTGCTCAGAAGGGATTTTGCTTGCTTGGTGGGCTGTAGCCAGTCCCAGAAGCTCTCTGGTTGCTTCATAACTATCACTTCTAGTCTTGCCTGCACTAGAAACTCTGGCAGACGGGCAGTGATAAACAGTAAGCAATTACTAGTTTGGCGATGGCAATAAATTAAAATCCTATTTGGCTGCCTTGGCCTAGGCAATATCCTTATAGCATTGGATTATATTAGCAAATGATGAGCAGTCATTGCTAATTCTCTTTCTGTGGCACGTGGCTTAGTGAAAGATCTTTTAAATAGATTGTGAGACACCAGTGCTCCTCTTGGGCAATTGCAGGAATTTGAGATTGAGCTCCCTTAAATCCCTTTTTTGTATAATCTGCTTTTCTTTTTAATTTCTAGTGCTGTTTCTCCTGCTGCCAAAAGCTTAGTTGTCACACAGATACCAGAGCTCTTTTGTCCACTCAAAGGGCAGGGCAAATTATTCTTTGGTATTTGCAGAGCTATAGCAACAGCCAAAAATTTAAGAGGGGTATTCAGGATGAGAAGACCAAGACAGTGAATAACATGCACAAGCTGTTACATGTAATCACTGAAACTGCCCAGGGCACAGCATCAGTCTGGGATCTCTGCAGGTGCTAAACAAAAGGACTAAATTGCGATGTAAAACTGCGATGACCGGCACTAATGTCAGGGCTTTCAAATACCAAAGACCAAGCTCCTGTGTGCTGAGTTCAACTCTGCTTTGCCACGCCAGACCCCGGATAAAAGCCACTCTGATCATGCAGCAGTAGGGGATGAATGCTGTCCTGCAGGCAGAAGCCTGCGTAGCCAGGAGGCATTGAGCGCTGACTTGGGCATTGAGAATTTTCGTAATGGAAGTGGCTACCATGCAAAGTTATTAGGCAGCATCCCAGTCCTGTGCCATGTGGAGCAGTTAGATGGATGCTGGAAAATGGATTTCCTTAAGTGCGATGCAACGGGCAGCGGGATCCACATCCCGGTACTGTCAATCTTGCTTATTGCCGTCACAAGCACAAATCAAAAAGAGTAAGTCTATATGTTTCGCAGACAGCATATTGAAAGCGTGATGGCTTGTGAGGGATTTGTAGCACTAAGAAAGAAAGTTTTCCTTAAAACAAACATTGAATGCACCTCGCTGGAAGAGAGCAGTGGAATTATGTCAGGAAACTGGAAGTGGTGAAATACTTCTTGTGCAAGGGCTACAAGAAATCCTCAAATTACGGGAGGTTCTCTCTGCCTTTTTCCCCTGCAGAGCTCCAGGGTACAGGTAGTACAGCTCTAACCAGGAGCTCAATAACTGCCCGGTGTCACTCGATGAATCCTCTTCTTGTCAGAGCACTTACAGACAACATCCATCTGGCCTCCAGGTTTCATGAGGCAGATAGTTTGCAAAGTAACATCACTGAATTGCCATTTCAGCCTCCCAGTGGTTAAAAGCAAGGGTGTTCAGGCCAGTTTGGTATTTAGCACTGTTTCTGGTCTTTCTATTCTTTTACACAGTTGCATCATGCAACCATTTCACACCCTAAAAATAAACCCAGCTGGTTTTAAAGCAATTCCTTCGTACCAGGGTGGGATTGCTCACCCCTCCATGACTGCTGAGAGGCAGTTTCTTGCCTTTTGCAAAAGCCCCCGTCCTCGATGAGCTCATCAGCTGCTTCTCAAAGGCCTCTGCGAAGAGCAAGATTTTCTAACTTAGAGCCTCGTCTGTCTGTCTGTCCTGGCTTCCCATGACACAGCCCCTACCTGCCTGCCTCTGTGGGCCAGCCCCCCCCCCCCCCCCGTGAGAGGCTGAAGTTGCTCAGAAGGTGCTGGAAGAAGATGGATGCCAGGATGGGTGCCTGGTCCCAGTGGCACCTCTGGGGCGGCTCTTGGCCCAGCTTTGCAAGCCAGGAGCGGGGACAGAAAGGGAAAGGCCTAGAAGGAGCCTCCACTGCTGGTACCTTAAGTGGTGCCCCCCAACTTGAGACGCTGGGGTAGGACTTGTCTGCCCATGCTGGCGGACAGCGGAGCTGGGTCAGCCTTCGTGCTGCGTCTGGGCTCCACGTGAGGCCGGCGGAGCCGCGCTCCCGTGGCACCTCTCCCAGGGACTGTCCCCGGCCCCGCTCTCCCCGCGGCTGCCACCGCTGTCGGGTACGCCCAGGTCAGCTCGACCTCGGCCCGGCTCTGATGTACAAAGACTACAAGAAGGAACAGCCAGTAA
>NW_009188677.1:11376-11578 GCF_000690835.1 Fulmarus glacialis
GCTCCCTGGTCCTGTGCCAGCAGGAGACACAGAGGCCGGCTCTGTTTAACTTCTCCTTCAGAGACGGGAGAGGGGACAGAGCCTGTTCGCCTTCCTCTGGGCTCAGCTGTTTATGTGACCCGGGCAGCCTCCTCACACTGCTTACGCTGCGCTTGCAGCCTCACAGCTGCAGCACGGTGTGTACCCCTCGCTCTGGCAGCCC
>NW_009188677.1:11758-12620 GCF_000690835.1 Fulmarus glacialis
ATGACTAACTCTGATCTGCAGCATCTGCCTTTGGCTCCTTCCAAAGACGTATTTCAAAACCTTTTAACACTGCTGATGTCAGAGAAGCTTTACAGAAACATCCGTCTCCTAACGCATCTGGCCGCGCTGCCCCGGCACCTTCGGCCCTCGCACGAGCTCCTCTGCGGGCCTCGTCCCCTGTCCCATGCCGATGGCTGGAGACTCTGGGGTCTCACCCTTTGCGTTCATCTGGCTCAGCCGCGGCCCGGGGCGATGGACGGGCTGACGCGGGGCAGGACACTCGGCAGCTCGTGGGTCCCGCAGTCCCGCAGTGCCGAGCAAGGATTGCAGAACAGCCCCAGACAGACACAGCCCAGAGATGGCCACGCCAGCCCATCGCGATGAGCGACGTCCGAGGAAGCCAAGCTCAGGGTCAAGGTGTATGGCTGGACGCGGGTGGCCATGGCAAAATACGAGTGCGAGGGCTTGAGGTTAAATGCCGATCCCACCGGACCAGGGAGCCCTCACAGAAGTTTTTTGCAGCTCACACGTCTTCCCAGCGGTGTGGTCCCTGCTGACAGAGCTGGCCTCGAGTGCGGGCAGCCCAGCCTGCATCTCTGTCCGCACCACACTCCGCCTCCCGCAGATCTCCCCCAGACCACCTCCTTTGCCTCCCTGAAATTCCTCCTTTCTCCTAACCCGGCGTGGGAGAGGACTTCGGTGTGAAAAGTCACTGTAACGGCAGAGGGTTCACTGCCCTCCTGACTGCCCCATCTCTGCACACACGACCCTACACAGCAACCCCTCCCCAGCTCAGGCAGATCCCCCCCACTCTTCCCCTGTGCCTGGCAAGCCAAGGGTCTCCCCTTCGCAGGAGACCTGT
>NW_009188677.1:12630-22197 GCF_000690835.1 Fulmarus glacialis
CTAAAAAATGTCTCCTTAGAGCTGCCCTCGCTCAGCCCCTCACGGATGCCCTGCCCAGCTCTATGTCATAACCTGGCAGGGCTGGCTGGCATCTGGCTTTCTGGTCCAGACAAGATAGAAAAGCTAAACAGCTCTATTTCTTCACCCCTACAATTTCAGGAAAGGGAAGCTGCACTCCATGACCACTCTTCAGCCTTTGATGTATTTCAATGTGCCCTGTAGCCTTGCAATTTTTTTCCCCACATCATTATAGGATAATACTAAGTGTGTGTTAACATAAGAGCTGCCAAAGATGTTTGAAAGGCTTGTTTGTCCCTCTGCAAAGGGAAATCCTCCCCCGCCCTGCCATATGCACTTACCGCTCCAGAGATTCATTCTTCTTCGAGCTGGCCAGAAGTGCAGTTGCCTTTCTGGCGTTCTTTTTTGTTCATGCTATTTCTGACATTCTGCTGAAAAGGGAATAGGAAAATTGGCAAAACACATGGAAAGGAGTTGCCTCATGTGACAATAACATGAGACAAGGCAGGACAAGAGAGGGGTTTAATTTGCCTGGTTTAATATTTTTAACAGATGTTGACCTTAAAAGAAGGGGTATTATTCATTTGCCTGTATCAGTGCCTTTTGATAATGGGTTAAGGGGAGAGTTTTGGCGTTGCTTTTATACTGATGTGCCCTCTAGTCAGATTTAATATGCATACAGATAAAGCTCACCAAACTCCTTTAGAAGAAAGCTTTTAAAAAAATTTCTCCAAATTATCCCTAACTAAATGAGTATATACACTCATTTATGTAGTTTCCCAAAGACTCGGCTTTCCATCTTGCTTTTTAGAAAATGGCTTTGAATGTTTTCCCCGTCTTATCTTTAAAGTGAAGCCCTTCACCTTTACTGAGATGAGCAGCACTGTCAATAGGAGCGCTTGGCCATGCTCCTGCTCCATGCAGTGGCATTCAAGCAGAGGGTTAAAGCAGCCCAGAGATGGGTTTGGCCCTTAGAAATTTTGCTGTAACTAATCATTTGAGAATATTTACGTGACCTCTTTGATACAGATATGGAAATCTAAGGAATATCTGTCTGAAATCTATCTATATCAATAGGCTAACGCACACCTCCGATAGATGCCGAGTTTGTACTCTGGGGGATGCTTCGCATAATCCCAGCTTGGATATTGCTGGCAAAACTAAGCACCTGCTATTTTACTTTCTGAGAGGAAAAGCCTCTGTATAGATGCACATTTTAGGAAGACATGGTATTCTTGTCATGCGAAGTTTTTAAGGTTATTGCAAAATGCAGAACCCAGGACACATTTCAACACACTCAGGAGATCTGAGCCAGCTCGCGCCTTGCTGGGAGCCCTGGTGCAAACCGCAGAGCAGAAACTGCCTGCAGCTCTCCCTACTTCCTAGGAACGGCCACACATGGCCAACTATGTAAGGGATGAAATCGTGAATTGGCCTTTTCTTGCCAAGTTTTTAGCCCGTCCTTCCTCTTACAGCTGCCAAATCCAAGAATTCCAGGAAAATCGCAACACACGTTGGTCTGAGTCAACAGAAGTCTCGGCAGCCGTGGGAAGTCAGGAAGGCGTGCCGCTGGCCCCACCGTCCCAGCCTGAGGGAGCTGTTGTGGTGCTCGGGGCTGAGCTCTCTTTCATTCTCTTGAACTAGAAAAACTCTTTTTCCTCTGTGTGGCTTTTAATTCTTTTGAATGAAAACCCCTCTCTTTTTTCTATGTGGCTGTTAGAAGGACACTAACTGTTCTCGCAAGCAGTTCCATGGTCACGGGTTTGAACATGCTCAGTGGCTGCAAAAGAATTCAAAGGGAAAGGAAGCACAAGCGCCAACTAGATTAGAAAAGACTTCCATATTTTTACAATACAATTGGAAGGACGAGGGGCCTCCACGCTTCACAGCTGAAGGGTAAGTTGCTCAGCTGCAAAATGTTCCCTCTTCCACTAACAGAAAGCTCTTGGCCCGTTGTGCTCTCGTGAAATACATTTCTAGGGGAATGTTATTGCATGTAATGGTGCTGGACTCAGAGCTGCTGGCTTCTCCTTGCTCCGCTGCTCCTGGAGAGTAATAGGCACTGCAAACTTTGCGGATGCTTAAAAATCCTCCAAGCCTTTTGTGTTGCTTATTTTTCTTCCCAAGATTATTTTTAATCCCCATCGGTGTTGCAATCCAGCTCACAGTGCAGCCCTGCAGTGGTAATTAGGAGGCAGAAAGGATTAATGGCTGCAGGAAGAGGTGGCAGAAGCAACCGTGGGCACAGAGAAATGCCTCTAGCGATGACTCAGTGGGAGGCGCAAGGAATTTGGACCGTGCCAGGTCCAGCCGCCCTGTGATGGAGGGCCACGATCACATGGTGTAACCTGGAGAGCAGAGTACACGCCGGGGAGTGGGAGAGGGGACAGCGTTTCGTTAGCTCCTGCTCAGCAAATCCATCCCGAGGTGAGCCTGGGACCGCAGAACTTGTCTTTGCTTAGGAGGAAATTCGGCCGTGTCAGCCTCGGAGGGTGAGGTTTTGCAATATGCTTATTCCATGTCATTGCAGGCAGATGAAGGCAGAGGTGACGCCCTGTCCCCGTCTCCCCACCCCGGCTGCCCCTCTCCTCCTGCGGAGCCCAGGGATGCGGTGGCCGTGCAGCCAGCTGGGCTCGCCGAGCTGCCTGAAAGCAGGTCTCCCTTTGCTTGCGGACCGGAGAGTTTTCTGTTCCATTAGCGGCATGATCCGAGTCACCGTGCAGTTGCGTAGTCATTAGGTCAGAGGCAAACGGCAGGAAGGTGTCGGAGGCCGAGGCGGTGAGGGGGACCATGTCTGCCAGCCAGAGCCTGCCGTGGCATCCCCTACACGGGGATGCTGGTGGCCACCGTGGTCCGCAGGATGCTGAGGCTGTCCACTGGTGACAGTCCCATCATCGAAGGGCATTTGGTGCTGGGAGGAGGGTTCTTGTGTCTGCTCCTTGCGGACACCGAGTGAGAACAGAAGGTAAGGCGAGTTCTGACGGTGACAAACAGGGACAAGAAAAACGTTGTGCCCTGTAGGAGGTAAAGACAGCTTGAAAAATTATGCTTATGGGGGAGGGACGAGGAGGGGAGAGGCATCCATGCTTTATTCCATGTTTATTCATTCATGTTTCTACTAGCCTTTATTATATTTAGACTACTTTAGATGATACTAGAAGTATTTTGCATCTAATGATCTGGGGAGCAGGAGTGCTCTATGCAGCCTTTACAGGTCCTCCTGGCCCAGGTTTCCTTACGCATACTTGACACTTTGGATGCAGGTTACGCTGCGCTGTCATCCGATGGAGGTGTAACCTCAGGTCTTTTTTGTTCAGTTGTTTTACTTTATATTTTCTTTTGCTAGCGGGCTGTAATCAGACAGGAGCAGAGGGAAATCAAACGTCATTAAGCACCGTGAGACCTCCGCCCTTTTTGAGCTGACACAGGACAGTCCTTCATTTCTTTGACAGCTAAATGAGAGAAAACAAAACACAATGTTCCTTGTATTTCTAAACAGTCGCTGGAATGAAAAAGGATCAATTCCGAGATGAAAGAATTAATCTTACAGCTGGTGCTTGAAAAATGGTGGTGTCTGTGTTTGATATTTGGAGAAATACTAAGCTGGGACATTGTTACATTTTCCCTGGTCCGAAGGGAAAATGCTTTGAATGAAGGGAGAGGAAGGAAACAAAGCCGGC
The DNA here is from genome assembly GCF_000690835.1 of Fulmarus glacialis. NCBI lineage: Eukaryota > Metazoa > Chordata > Aves > Procellariiformes > Procellariidae > Fulmarus > Fulmarus glacialis. The sequence continues at coordinate 16,329 of NW_009188677.1, forward strand.
AGTCTCAGCAGCTTGCAGCCATGCCAGCTTTGCGCTGTTAGACAGGAATTAGGCGAGTGGGTGTCTCCTGACATGTGAAACCATCGTTTTCCTTTTGCTATATCCTGATGAATTCTGCAGGTTTTTACCCACACAGAACTCTCTCTGGTGTTTACGATGAGAGTTAATTTGGCTGAGGATTGATCAGAAGCCTTAAATGCACAGCTCCCAGCCTTTCCAGTACAAGGGCCAGCTCTGAAACCCTCTCGGTGTCTGACAGTCATTCTGCAGGACCCACTCCCAAATAAAGTATCACCATGCAAGCCAGATCTGTACCTTTTATACTTTATCACATCCTGTCTTACCGTTGCAGTGGGTTTTTCACTCAGGGGCTTTATTCGATGCTGTCTCAGTGTTGTGGCTGTAAGTCATGCTCCGTGCCCCACGCACACTTTCCAGAGTCTGTGCATGCAGTGATGTACCTGAAATGCTGCCTGTCCTGATGCTCGAGTGGTGCAGAGCAGCTCAAGTGGGGCTGCAGTTTCTCATGCAACATCAGCAAGAGGGACGTGCCTTGGCCTTCATTAGGAGCGGTTTTAAACCAGATGCCCCAGGGGGAGTGGATTGCTGGGCTGTTGAGATTTGTCCTCCCATTCAGCTCCCAGTTCTCTTATCTCTCACGTTAGCGCTTTGCTGGCTTTCCCACTTCCTCATAACTCATTCCTGGAAAAGGCAGGGTGGGAATGGAAATACTCCATTAGACTTCTCCCTGCCGATTTACATTTCCACGGTGCATATGGTAACGAGCAAGTCAGGCTCCTCCTGGTTTTAAGCACCACATACAAATCTTCCCTGTTCAATTAGAGCAAACATATACTGCCAGCTACCACCGCCGACTGCCGCATCAGCAAGGACTAAACCTGGCCAGGGGAGCTTCTGATCAGGAAATCAGATTTTCTAGGCTCTGGAAGAGTCAATATGTTGGATCAGATTCATCTGCTGGCTGCCGTGACAGTCCTGGGAGTCCTGGAGCAAGGTAGGAACTGTGGGATGCACATGCCCAAATACTTGCTGGGTCAGTCTACTGTACCTCCACTGATTTCCTTTCACGTCCATATTTCATTTCTGTTGTTGCACTGGCACTTCCCCACTTTTCAGACAGTGGACTGTTATCTGGGTTTTGAAATGCATTCAACAAAACGAGTGCCTGGGAAGCCCTTCCTCTGAACTGAGCTACCTCCTCAGTTCAGAAATTTCTTGGTAGATCTTCTCCTCTACATGAAGAATTCCTTCCTTTGAAAAATGGGTTTACAACAGTTCCTGAGGTTTATGTAGATAGCATACAAAGAGTATGTGGTGCGGAAAGGTGGAAGAATGGGCTGCAGTAGGTCACACGGAACATCTCCCAGCCTTGGTTCCACATTGCATGACAACTTAATTCAGTGTCTGGGTGGCTTATCTGTGGCATCAGTTCCCTCCCTACTCAGCTATCAGGATTTTGAAGGGGAAAAAATTAAAGATTGAAAAAAACTTAAAATTGGCAGTAACAAAGTGCATCTGAACTGTGTAACAATTTCTATAGATAGTAGATGATCTGTTAATTATGCAAAAGAGAAAGCAGATATCCGCTGGTGGTACCTGACTGCATACTCATCGCTTCACTGTTGCACTGGGTCATTCCTTTTCCTTGTCTGAAATGTATCTGAGATTTTCATCCAGCTTCCTCTGCTGTGCAGGGGTGCAAGGTTAGGAGGAGACTGCAGATCTTTTGCCCCATGCTCTGGCAGTCTCCCGGCCCCACCGTGCCCAGCAGCGAACTGACCACTGCTACTTTTCTCTCTTTTGCTGCAGCCTACTTCTTCCTCCAAGTGATCTATGCTAGGAGGGAGTTTGGCATTTCTCCTCCAAAGATCTCAGGCCCACCTGAATTTGAGAGGATCTTTCGAGCACAGTAAGAAACTCCTCTTATACGATGCTTGCCAGATCTCATGTCTAATGGCACTGCCCCTTTGCCATTCATTTCTCGGGACTGTAATTCAGCAGTTACTCACCTCCCCCGGGGTTAAGTTAATGGGCTTAAGAACCAGCATCAGGACTGGGTTGGCCTATGAGTCCTAAACACACCAGCCATTGCTGATAAAAATCACACAGGAATCTCTGCTGTAGAGTGAAGGGCTGCTAAAGACATAGTTGTTGGTGCCTGAGAGTTAGGCTGGTTTTAGCTAAGTGGTGTCAAAGCCTCAGGCAGCTTCAGCCCTCCTCTGAACCCTGCTCGCTGGGAAGGACAAGCTCCCAGAGAGATCTCAGCTGGGGCTGGGAGGGGGAGAGCCACAATCCAGCATCTCTGCCGTGACTTCTGTGCTAGGGCTGCAGTGGGGAGGGAGGCAGAAAGGGAGGAAGCTTCCACTTTTGCTGTAGCTGAGCACTGAAAAAAAACCAACCAGGCAGGAGGAGCAGGATCCCCTCAGCCATCCCCTTCTCGGCTCCTTTGCCAGCCTAGACTCAAGCTCATCCAGCATCTCTTGGTCCTGCTACTTCGTCTTTGGGAGGACAGGGCACGGTGTACAAACAATCCAAACAGCTAAGCACTCCCTCCCACTCCTGCACAAAGCCCAAGCTGCTCTGGCCTTATCTGCTTAAGATGCACTTCATCCTCAACGTGTCTGCAGCCTGCTGGGGCAGACCTTCCTGGGGGCTTTGGGCCTGGGGCTTTTACAGCAAGGTTTAAGCTGCGGCACTCGGGAAGGGGCAGTGGGGGTGGTTCACAGAGCCCTTCTGTGCACGGACTGACCTGGGCATCTTTTACTTAATTTCTTGTGCCCTGGAGACCCAGTTCCTCCCACTGCTTAATTCCTGTGAATAAAGGTCAGACGGGAACTGTGGGGAAAGGTGCAAACCTGGAGGTTTTTATGGTGACATCAGCTCTAAAAAGCAACAGCCTCCAGCCTCTGGAAACTGCTAGGGGAAGCAAAAGGAAGATTTTCCTCCTTTCCCTTGTTTATGACCTTCCTCTTTCCTCCCAGGGTGAACTCCTCTGAATATTTTCCCATTTTTCTGGCACTTCTGTGGCAGGCTGGACTCTTCTTCCATCAAGGTGAGAACAGCCCGTTACCTGATTTGTCACTGGATCTGCTCCTCTGTGTGCTGGCTCAGTCCTCAGGTCCTGCTCACCTTCTGAACAATAAATGAGGCAGTAATTCTGTCTCTGATGGGGGGGTAGAGCCAGAGGACACAGAGTCTCTATTCCTTCATTTTGGGCTACCTGCTTGGCTCAAAGTAGCTCTGAAAAGCCTTTCGCGATGGTCACTGCGATCTCTCTCAACTGCAGGTCTGGCTGCAGCCTTGGGTCTGCTCTATCTCTATGCCCGCTACTGCTACTTTACGGGATACAGGGCATCGTCCTCAGAAAGGTAAACGCCTGTGCCAGCCTGGAGTACATGGTAACCCCTGGGGGTTTGCATTTGGGAACATAATGTGCTTCGGGGAAGCTCAGGACTCGCTCGGTTGCTTCGGGGTCCCTGCATGACTCAGCCTTGCCAAGCTCTCCCCGGGGCATAACGTGGGCATGGGTACAGGGCTGGGGCCAGAGATGCAGATACGGGGCAAGGCTGGAGTGGGTGTGCGTGTGCTCCCTCAAGGCGGGAGCCAGGCACAGGACCCCACGCAGGGGACAGGGGACAGCCAGGGGCTGCCTTTTCACCCCCTTCTCCAGGGAGGAAGGGACGGTTCCTGGGCGAGAGCAGCGATGCTCGCTCTCAGCAGGCTCCCTCTCTCCTGCCAGGCTTGCCCCGATATACTTTAGCACTGGAGTTCTCTGGATTCTCGTCTCAGCGTCAGCCCTGGGCATCTTGCATTTCTTCCTCTCCCACTACGTGGGCCTGAACATCCTCCAGCTTCTCACAGCGTGACCTGCTCCTCTGTCCCTCATCAGCGTCCTCGCCTTCGAGTCCTGCTCCCTCCTGCCCACGGTAACAGGCTGGCTGTACCTAACACAGCACGAGCAACAAATCCACCCTCACCTGAGTTTTTAATACCTCCCTCCCCGCTGCCCAGCACCGGCACAAACTGCTGAGCTCTTCAGGAGGTATTTTTCCCCCACGGCACTCTTTGTGCCAAGTGTTCCATATCTGGCAGCTCCATCATGCCTGATGCAGAAACAACAACGCTCCAAAAAAAGGAGAATTTTAGGAAAACCAAACACATAAAAGCAAACTCATCTCAGCCTGAGCTTCCCCGTGAGCTGTCCCAGTGAATCGCCATGTGTTCCACTTCCTCCAGCGGCTCTGCCTTCAGCCCAGGCACCGAACGCGGGTTCATGCCAGTTTTCCAAGGCCCACACCTAAGAAAGGCATTTGTTTGAAACCAGATGTGGGCTGAGGCATAACAAAAGAGGCGAGGGATAAACAGGAGCAGCCACCAACATGTTGTGCAAAAGTCTGTTAGTGCCCTTGTAATGATTATTAGCCATTGACCGTGGCTAATTGTAAATCAGACTACGCAAACTCATAACCACCACTGCATGTATAACTCTGAATACTGCTGAGCGACAACGTGCACAAATAAAATGGGTGGGTCTGCAACTAGCAGAGAACAAAACCACGAGTGTTTGAGCGCAAGGCGGCTGCCTTGGTTTCCCCGCCGTGCAGTGCAACGCAGCCTGCGAACCTACGTCCCGCGGGAGGAGAGCTCTGAGTAGGGAGAAGCTCATTTTCCGAGGTGCCGAGCTCCCGGATTGGGGGCTGAGCCGCTCAGCACCAAACAGTGGTCCTCACTGAGTGGTTTGGCCGGTGCTCACGTCCCCCTCCGGGCTTGCCCCCCTGCGGCAGGAAGGGCTGGATTTTCACGGGAGCTCAGCGTTCACAATGCTGATGCTTTTGGCCATCGGTCTGCTCATGTTAGTGACACAGCTCAGAAAGCACCAGCAGTGCTCCGTGCCATTGTCACGGGGGGGACTTCATGCCAGACCTGGAGAGCGAAAATAACTGCATTAACATGCTGCCAGTCTAACCACATTTTAAAGCCCACTGTCCTCCCCTCCCTTCCCATATCTAGACTGCAAGAACAAAAGGCAGGGGTTTTTTGGAAGAAGTTATTAATTTTTCACATTGTTTCATTTCCTTCCCTGCATTTTAAATTGGCTTATCCAGTAAAGCCCCCAGTCCATTTCCCTTTTGGGCTCTCCTGCCTTGGAGTCATGCTACCGCATTGAAGTTGGCAAACACTGCAGGGGAAGGCTTAAATACAAACAAAAATAACTGTACAGCACTTGCCTCTGCAAAGTTTTCAGTGCGGCGCGGCCCCATCCTCACAGGAACCCCCGGGTGTCACAGTGAGATAAACAACAACAAAATAACTTTTTTTCTAGCAGCTTTGGTAATACACTTTGTAAAAGGCTGAGCGTCATTTAACCCCTAAGGCTGTGCCTTAGCAAGGCCAGGGAGGACGAGACATGCCACCTGCCCCCAGTGAAAATTTACTTAGCCTTTACATTAACACGTCCCACCATCTCCTGAAGTTAATTCTCAGTCCTCACCTTTTTACCAGTGTAACCAGTCACCTCCCAGAGGGTTAATACAGAAGGACCAGCCCAGCTGCTGGTGCTGGTGCAGGTCCTGGCCCTGTGTCAAAACCCTGCTGCCTCGGGTTAGTCCAAGCTGGTGCTCACCGGTTCTGCCGACACAACCTCCATCTTTTACCCTGCTGTATCGGCCTGGCGCCACTACCCACCTCAGCCCCGCTTGCCTCGGCTCTGTGTGCGACAGGGCTGCAGAATGACTCAGAGGAGGGAAGTTAATTCAGCAGCGAGGCTGTGGCAAGCTGGCTTCTCCCCCTGGATGCACAGAAGACCATTAAAAATCTTGGTGCAGCACAGGCAGGCTCTGGCCCCCGC
>NW_009188678.1:0-4954 GCF_000690835.1 Fulmarus glacialis
CTGAGCCGCTTCCAGGGAAGGAGTTCCCTTGCGGCCTGGAGAGGTGAGGAGAGTGGATAGGCATAACTCACAGCCAAAGCAAATTAAAAAACAGAACTATCCTATTAACTTAATCACTCTAATGCCAAAATAACTTCAAAGTGAACAACAGTTGTCAAAGCTGTTCTTCTAGGACCGACCTCAAAGCCAGACCCTGTAGGGTCCCTCCCAGGACGAGGGGGATGTGGAGAAGCATACACCTGTGAATTCCTCTCTTCTTTCCTCTTTTTTGCTTCGTCTCTAGATGAGCAGCACTTTGGTTTCTGTGAGTCTGGGATTTGCAGGCCCCAGCCTCAGACATCTTGGAAAATAAAGCTGATCTGTAGAGTAGTCATTTGTATCAACTACTTGAGGTGTCTACTTGGGAATGAGATGCATCATCCAGATGTGCCTGTTCGTCTGCAGACTGTAACGGAAATCTGGATGACTCGTTCAACATACTGATGTCTGCATTTAAGAAGCATAAAGCTAGCTAAGATATAGAATCATAGAATCATTTCGGTTGGAAAAGACCTTCAAGATCATCAAGTCCACCACTAAACCATGTCCCTAAGCACCACATCTACACGTCTTTTAAATACCTCCAGGGATGGTGACTCCACCAATTCCCTGGGCAGCCTGTTCCAATGCTTGACATGGAATGTCCTGCCCTGTCTTTTTTTTCATATATGGGAAACATCTAGCAGATCAAGATGCATTATTATTACGAATAATGTCTATGCACATAAGGCCTAGATCATAAATGCATCCTTTCACTGTAAAAAAGATATTTTAATATCTGTAACATTAAATCATGATACTTTCTATGATCTTCAGAAGTAAACATTCTTTAGCAACTAAATTAATGGAAATAGTAAATTTTCCTTCAAGTGAAACATAAAAAATATGACCTTAGAAAGTCTTATAACTGAACTCTATTGCAACCTGAAATATTCTCAAGCAGTTCTTTTATATAATATCTGTGGTCTAGAAGTGTATATTTCAAAAGTATAGTATTTAAGAAAATGAATGCCTCTTGGATGACTACATTCAGAAACTGTTGCCACAGAAACCATGGGGGAGGACAGCATCAGGAGAATGAGAAAGAATAGAAACAAAAGAAGTGAATTGGCCATTTATGTGCAAAAAAGCAAGAACGGATATTTGGCCAGCTAGAAGCGTCAAACCTTCAGATATCCAGCAGTTCATCTACTGAAATACAACACTGCAAGATAGATCTGTAATACGATTCCTTACAGTATTAATCAGACATGCTACAAGAGATACTCCTGTATAATCCAGAGTGGACAAAATCTTCAAAAAATGACACAAGGAAAATATGACAGTATGCTGTCTCCCCAAAGCAAAAAACCAAAAAGCAATTGCACTTTTGCAGAAGCTTGTAAGATTATCTGGGAGATAATTTGGTTTGGAACCAATTATGTGGCATCAAGTGGAACCATACAGGCCATAGAAAACTGCAGGAATCTTGAAAGTTACTCAAATGGAAAGTCAGAGATTGCCTTGAAGTTTCTTCCTACCCATAAATTAGAGAAAGAAGGCAAAATATACTTGGTGTGAAGTGCTCTTTCTGTCTGTAGTTCCAAGGGAAAATTTAGATACTGTGGAGTATTGGACCACATTTCAAAAAGAGTGGGGGATGTATGGCTATGCTGGCCTGCATCTGACAGGTGTGAGCTAATCGTGGCTGGAAACTAAGCTGGGAAGATGCTAAGTTAGTAACATAGAGAGAGACTGATTTTTTTTTTAAATGCCGTGTAAACGGAAGTGCTGTGTTATGAGCAAACTGAACTCATGCTGCATAGAATGAGGGGAAATACAGAAACACTTTCTATACTATTGACCATTAAAACGAGGTAAAATACGAGGAAACAAGTAAGAGAATTGGAAATTATCACTTAATTGTCATCATTAAGCCCCTTGGGGTGATTGGAATTATTCACAAATTAAGTATTCCAGGTATTTGACCAGCTAAGGAAAAACAGGGTGGGTAGACCAGGAGTGTGCATGTGTTTGTGTACGCTTGAGGAGACAGAGCTTTGAAAGCAGTTACAGAGTCGCAGTAATGCACATAGATCAGTATGGTAACTAACCCTGTCTGAGACAAGGTATCAGTCATATCTTGTATCACTTGTATCACTGTATCACAAGATCCACCTGACAAATTGCGACAAGAGCATCTTTGCCAATTGGCCAGCCAACCTGCTGAGGAGAACTTTAACTAAGAACAAGGAAGTCTCTTGATCACAGACCCTGGGTTTGGGGGAATTTCAGCCTGCTCAACATCTGCTACAAGCACCACGCATTAGAACACAAGCAGTCAAGGAGATTTCTGAAAGGCATCAAGGATAACTTCATGATACTGGCTGGGCCAACCAGGGGTGATTCACAGTTGGATCTGCTTCTTCACTAACAAGGAAGAACTGGGGGATGTGGTAATCAATGGCTTGTTTATCAAAGCCTGGGCTGTAGTGACTGAGGAGTGGAGTTCATGATCCTGTGGGGGCTGAGGAAGGAGAGCAGTAAGACTACAGACCCTGGCTTTAGGGGAACAGACCAGTTCATTCAGGAAACTGGTAGGTGCGATCCACTGAACAGCAACTCTGAAGGGTAAAGTTGCTCAGGAAAGCTGGCAGGAGGGCACAAGGATCCTAATACTGAGAAAAACAAATAAATGTGTTAGTATTTTCAGCAATGAGAAAGCAAAACTAATGTGCTGTGAAAAGAGTGGCTAAACAGGAAATTAAATTAAGGCTGGGGTTATCATAAGATCTATACTGTTTGGTAAATTCATCCCATTCAGATACAGTGTGCTCTAATATAGGAACAAGTAGAGTTACTTAAAAATACAGTGAGCAGGTCATGTCTGCAGAGATGAGGGGCTGTGCTGTGGAGAGCAGCGACTGAAAAGAAATTAAAGAGTTGACAGTGGCCAAGCCAACAAAAATTAATTTCCAGTCTAATGCTATGGTATAAGCAAATAATGGAATCCTTGACTATATAACCAGAGATGTGGCAAGTAGGAAGAGATGTTATTTTTCTTCTACGTATGGCATTGGGGAGATTTTTGTGGTAATACTGCACTAGCCTTTGGTGTCCTTGTTGTCAAAAGAACGCTGAGAAATTATTTAAGGCTGGAGAAGATTCTTTGCATGGAGAGACTTAAAGAGCACAATCTGTTTGGCTTATCAAAAAGAAGCCTAGAAGGTAGCTACAGTGATCTTTAATCTTGCACAGTGAGAGGTGTTTCAAGAAAAAATAACTATAAACTGAAATCAAACAAATTTGAATTAGAATTACGCACATTTTTAACAGTGGAAGACATTAATGGTGGGAATATGCTGCCAAGAGAAATGGCACATCCAGTATCTCCTAAGGGCTTCAGTTAAAGAATAGATGCTTTTCTCACAGAAGTACATTAGTTGAACAGATAGAATTAATTCCCTGTCCTGAAAGTCTCTCAGAGCATGTAGTTGTTGTTATTACATAGTATTTGAATTACCGTAACACCTAGAAGCACAAGTCAGAGGCCAGAGCCCTTCGCCTTCTTAGTCACTATGTAAGACATTAAGAGAAAACGGCATTCTATCTTCTGAAGAACTTATACTCCAGATGTACAGAGGCACCAATAGACACAGAGGAGCAAAGAGAAAATATAACAAGTGTAAACTGCTGCTGCTTACCCTGTGCCTCTCCTTGTTTCATAATCTTGTGGTTTGGCAGGAACCCAGCTTACTCTGGGGTGTGTGGGTAGGTTGCCTTTAGAAATTGAAGAGTAGGCATGGTACAGGTATGTTTGTGCCTGTATCATCTATCTGTGACTACAGATGGTTTTGCTGAGTCTGGGGCATGTCAGGTTTTTATTAATGTTGCTCGACAACAGAATTGGTCCCATGAATCTATTTACCCGCTCCGCTAACCAGTCAAACCACCAACTGGTCGGACTATTGCTGCAGTATCTGAATGCAGACATATCACATCTGTTGTTGGACTAGTATACAGTATGATTGCAAGATCATAGCATAATAGGACCATAGGATAATTCAGGTTGGATGAGACCCTTGGAGGTCTCTAGTCCAACTTTCTGCTCATAGCAGAGTCATCTCTGAGGTCAGAACAGGTTGCTTTGTGTAAATATATACCTCTTTACTTGTTCTGGAAACTCTTAAATTTGCATCCAGACATAATAGCGGAGGGGGTTGGTCCCTACAAGAAAACCATCTGAATTCACCATCTGTACTTTTATTGACACATAGCCCAGTGAAGGTCATCCACCATTGTCACGATATATTACCAGCCTTGCTATGGAAATGCACCTTACTTTGTGGGCAATGGGTGTTGCAGGATTTGTGCTATGAGGTAACAGAGAGCAAGATTTAAAAGAAATTTTCCCCAACTTGTATTTCATGATTCCAAGAAAACCTGAAGCTGCATCAGATTATGCAGAACTGGAATCTTAACACATTATGTGAGTGAAATTGGATCCTTCTGGGGAACAGAAGAGAGAAACAGGAAATATATTTGGAAAATCATGTTATATCAAACCATCTTGTACTGACTGACAGGTAGTTAAACATCTGTATTACAAATCTTTGTAAATTATGTTGATGGTACATTTTCAGAAAGTACAACTATTTTCATAACAGTTGTACATGCTCTCTGGGAGCCATGACAGGGGGGTTGATGGTAGACGAACTGGATATGGGAGGATCTGAGCAAGTAGTTAAACAAGTGATACATTTTATTCATAGGTTCAAAAGAATAAATTCAGTCTTAGTTGTAATCATAAGCAAGACATTAATAAATTATTATCACAGAAAACTATACAAACTATAATATATAGTTATATATCTATTTAACTATTATATATAGGTTTTTATATATATCCTGGGATATGGAGAAGGCTGAGGTACTC
>NW_009188679.1:0-3091 GCF_000690835.1 Fulmarus glacialis
TGATCACATCCCGCAAAACCTGGTATCTGCGATCCGTGCCCTCCACGAGAGCCGCCTGGAAGACGAAGGACCTTCCCCCAGACAGTGAGTACGGCGCGGTGGCTCGTCCTTTTCCCTTGGGGCTCAGCCTGCCGCGCTCACACCCTTGCTCACGCTTGGGGAAGGAGAGGCCAGGAACAGGCCAGCCTGCATTTTTCACATTTCTTTCCGGATGAAGCTCGGGATTTGAGAAACGGAGACTCGGAAGCAGGCACAAAGCAGTAGGCAGCCGGGGCGTGAGCAGAGAGGGCTGCCTCCATCTCCCTCCTGGTCCTTCCGAGCGGGAAGCTTAGGGAGAAAGGTTAAAATTTAACGTGTAAGAAAGAAAAGGGAATGATACACATGGCAGGGAAGATGCGGGGCCTTCGGTTCTCCCCGGCCTCGGCTCCTTGGAAGGGCTCCTTATCTCTCCCTGGTGCACAGACCCCGTAGGTGAGTTTAGTCGAGGGCTTTTCTCCGTGGCGCTGAGCTGTTTTGCAGCAGGCGGGCGACTGCTTGCCCCAACCTGCAGCCGCTTGTCGGGAAACAGCCCTTCCCACCTCCCTCACCGGTGGTGCCGGATGGGTTTCGGCAAAGGGGGAGGCTGAACCCCCCCATTTGGGCTTTTTTTGCTGTTGGCTTCAGTGTTTGCCATCCTTATGTGCTGGCAGCTGCTTATCTGGGCGCTGCTTCTTCCCTGGCATTTGGGCCGGGCCAGCTGAATGCTGGTTGGCATCAAAGCCTCCAAAAATGGGGTTTTTCAGTGCTTCCTCTGCCCGGCGGCTGCCACTGCCCATGCCGGGAACTCATCGCCTTTTATCTGGGCGTTCGCCAGCGCTTTGGAAATGCTTGATTTTCATGGCGCGCGCGAAATGTTATGGCTAATTACAGGCTGGGAAGAAGTCCAGAGCAATGGACTGACTTTGTCGGGGCACATCTCCCTCCAGATGCTGCTTCCGCCTCTGGCCCAAGCACCTCCGGATGATTTTAGGGAAAAAAACTGCATTAGTGAGGTTTTATTTGTGGGTTGTTGATTTTTTTTTCCTGCCTGCCAGAGAAGCCATTTGGCTGCCCGCGGTGGTGGCAGCACTTGTGGCAGGCGGATGGGAAGGGGGCAGAGGGTCCCCAGGCAGGTCCTGTTAGGACGTAGCCCTTGCCAGCCGCTTTTCCTGTGGCAGAGGAAGACACAACCATGGGAAATAGCTCCTGGAGGTGCTGTTTTCCTTCTCTGCAGCTCAGAAGGGCAGGGAACTGCTGCCCTGTCTGCTTTCAGGTTTGGCTGCATGACAAATAAAGGAAATATTTGGGGGCAGTGGAGGGAGGTGATGCCGGCAGGGTCCGTCCGTCCGGTTTTGGTGATGCAAGCCGGCTTTGGCAGCTTTTCCGAGATAGGATCGCGGGAAACGGAGTGGCTTCGCAAGGGGCAGGGGTGGGATGTCCCCAGTGGGGGGATGGATCTGGTCCTGCGGAGGACAGACAGATGCTACACCCTGAATTCTCATTACTAGTCGTTGGCAACCAGTCTCCGCCCCCCAAAGGGCTAATTTTTCTTATTAACATAATTAACATTTTTAATAAAACTCATGCACCGTCTCTGCTACACCAGTGCAGTGGCGGCAGCGGGGAGGAGGAGGTGGGTTTGCTAAGCGAGGCCGAAGGCTGTGTCTGTCCTGGGCTCTCGGGTTGATCCAGTGATGCTTTTCGCTCCGTCTCAGGCCGTGGGCAGGACTCGCTCGTCACCGGGAGCGGAGCGGACGCCTCTCCCCAGGTTCCTCTGCTGCCTGCGCTGGTTCACCCTAAAATCCTCAGCGTGAGCTGGCCGGACGCTGCAAAGCCCCGCGGGCTCTGCCTGGCTCTCCAGGTGAGGAGCGCTGAGCCGGTCGCGGCTCGGGTGGGGAGGGTGTTTTTGGGGTGTTGGGAAGGATGCCCCACACCCTACTGGGCCATCCCTCGGTGGGAGCTGGCTGGTCCCCCCCATCACGGCAGCAGGCGCGTGCCTTGAGCGGAGCCTGGGGGGGGGGGGGAGAACGAGGGAAGAACGTCTCCGGAAAGTCAGAAGGCATCAAAAAGTGCCGGGGAACAGCCCGGAATAACATTTTCTGGGTCACTTCTGGGTCATGTAGGCAGGAGAGCTCAAGGCAGAAGGGTGATAAGAAAATGCAGCGCCGTGAGATGTTTGCCAGCGGGATGGAGGAGGAGGAGGAGGAGGAAGGCTACCGTGGCCGGGGACAGTGTCAGGACACCATGTACTGGTGTTGCTGCCACCAGTTCATTCTGGGCTTCGGGCAAATCATTTAAATTCCCCTTCTTTGAAAAGAAGGAAAACACCTTCTTATCTCACACCAGCCTTGATGAATTCCCTCCGGTAAAACCCTCCCGGAGTCTCAAATGTAGAGGCACCGCGGACACGCAGCTTCTCCAGGAGGATGCTGCCGCCTCCTCCTTCCAAATTGCTCTCAGAAATATTTGGCATGTACCGAGTATTCGCCCCTCTGCCGGGCTGAGGTGAGATTCCCCGACATCACTGGCCCACGGGGCGATGCCACGGGCTCTGAGATAAGGTATAAGTAAGAAAAGGCACTTTTGAGCGGGGCAGGGAGCAATTCTGCGAGCTCGGCCGATCAGCAGTTCAGCTTTCTGAAAGCATCCATGCCTTAGCGCTTTTTTAAATGGTGATAAAACAGATTTATTTTTTCCCCTGCAAGCCAGTGATAGATACGATAGATACAGAAATTTGGGACCTTCTCTGTATTCCTTTCTCTCCTTCCAGATTTCTTCTCTGGTTTTTTTGGAGCTGTGCTCCATCCCATGGGGTATGGCATTAGCTGAGCCACGGCTCACCAGCAAGCAGCTTCATATTCAACCCTGCCTGCCAGCCAGGGTCTTTTTTTTTAAGGCCATAAAGAGAAAAATAGGTAATATCCAGTATAACTGCATGACCAAGCTGAGGGAAGGAGTTGTTTATGGGGAGAGCTAAAAGCAACACGATAAATTCATCGCGGCAGCTTCCCAACACCGAAATCCCTCGGAGGAAGGGTTTCCCCCGGTCCCGCTGTCCTGTCCCCTGCGACCT
>NW_009188680.1:0-8069 GCF_000690835.1 Fulmarus glacialis
GCAGGGGGCTGGGCGGGCCGCAGGGTGTTTCTGTGTGTGGGCAGGGCGTGCATGCGTGGGGGTGCTGGCAGAGGGGAGTGCATAGGGGTGTGTGCGGGGGGTCCAGGTATGCATACGTGTATGTGTGGGGAGAGGGGAGTGTATAGGAGGGGTGTGCACCCATGCAAGTGGGTGCTGCACCATTGCACATGTATACAGAAGGTCTGTGTATGTATAGATAACCTGTGTGTGCTGGGAGAAGGTAATGCATTGTGTGAGTGTGTGCGTTTGTGCAGTCGGTCTCTGCTTGCGTACGTACATGTGTGTACACTGGGCAAGCTGAGCGTGCACCGCATGTGTGTGTGCAGAGTGTCTGGGCATGCATACATCTGTGCACACTGGGAGAGGCGAGCGCATTGCATGTGTGTGTTCAGGGAGCCTGTGCACGGTCTGTGTGTGTGCACCCTGTGTTTAAGGTGTGCGTACGTCCGGGGGGAGTGGAGGACGTGCATACATTGCACAGAGCCGTTTGCATGCACATGCATACGTGCAGCCGTATGCATTGTCAGAGGGGCTGAGAGTGTGCAGTGTGTGGACGCACGTCTGTGTACGCTATTGGGGACAACAATAAGTGCTGAAATGTGTACGCCAGGAGCTGGGTGTGTGCATTTTGTGTGCTTACCTGTAGGTGTGTGCGATCTGTGTTGGGAGAGTTGGGGGGGTGCGCTGTGAGCACAGGCACATGTGTGCACGCGCGTGTGATTGGGGGAGGTGGGTGTATGTACCCCCACTGTCAATCTGTGTGTGGGTGCAAAGGGACGTTTTGGATGAGCTCCAAGCACTGAGCCCTGACCTCCATCTGCAAGAGCTGGGGGGTCACTATAGCACGCCCCAAGCTGGGGCCTGAGACAGGCCCACAGACTGGGGCCACCAAGGGTTCCCCCTGAGGGCTGCTATGTGTGCCCAGACCCTGGTTGAAGGGTCAGACTGCAACGTGGCCTGAACCCCGCAAGCAGCTCCCAGAGCCCCAGCCCCTGCCTGGCATGGGCAGGATGAGACCAAGCATCTCCACTGTCACTGGAGGGACTCAGTGTTGCTGGTTTGCCCTGTGTCCTCGATTAGAGCAGGGTAAACTGAGGCACCACAGAACCACAGAACATCTCCGGATATCAGACAGGGGCGTAAGCTGGGGTGAACATACAGCACCCTGACCTGCTGCTGCACCCACAGCACCTCACTGCCCCGGGTGGCAAAGCACAGGGCTTCCCCTGCCAGCAGCATCCCCACGCTGTCCCCACATTCCCACTCCGCCTGCCTGCCTGCCAGTTTTTTTCCGACCCCTTTTTTCTTCGGAGGCAGCTTTGGCAGGAGGCAAAGGAGGCACCTGCTCTTCCCTGGGCTTTTTTGGCCCGGGCAGCTGAAGGGCTTGCACGGGTCCGAGGGGGATGAGCAGCAGCAGCATCCCACAACACCGGCACACAAGAGACAGTGGCTTTGGCCCCATCGCACAGCCAGGGCAGCTTGTCACTGAGACCTCATCCTGCTGCACTTGGAGTTGGTGGCATTGGATGACAGGAGCTCTGGGTGCCAAAGGCTGCTGGCTCTGTCCCCTCTGAGGCCACCTGTGTGCTGCATTGACCAGGGGCAGCTGCCTTCAACAGCCTGGCACAAGCTGAGTCCTCCCCTTTCCTCGGAGCGTCTTGCGGAAACAGCCGCTGGCCAAGGCGCGGGGGCGGGGCGTAACCCAGCCGCTGGCCATGGCTGCGGCAGGAGCCGCCTTCGCTCTCAGGCTCCGCAGCCTGGACTGAGCCTCTGCCCCCTTCGCTGCGTCCCTTTGCAGGGAAAACCTGCCGCTTCTGGACTCTCCAGCTTCTCCACGAGGATCTCTGGAGAAACTGCCCCTCGCCCTTCCACAGTGCTGGTGACTCCTCCAGCTCCTGACAGCCCAGCAGCACTAGGCACTGTGCAGCATCCTCGCCGGAGACGCTCTCCTGGAAAAATGAGCCCCTTCCCCAGGAGAGCAGGGCAGCTCCCGACCCCGCAGGGCCCCCGGGTGTTGTTTATCTTTGCGCAGGAGATAAAGCAGCTGTTGGCCATCCCATTTTGGGGCTGGACAGCTGTAGCTTGCCCTGGCCCATCCCATCCCACCACAGCAGGGGTAGGGACCTCCCAGTGCTCACCAGTCCCCCTGAGCATCAGTTTACGGTGGCTGGCTGACAATCCTGCTGAGTTGCCCCGGGAAGATATGACCCGGCCCCCGACCCACAGGGGCAGCCACCTCCCAGGACTTGTTCCACAGGTCCCCATGACACAGGGCTCCAGCCTCCCCTCCCAGTGCCATTGCATTGCACCCCAGGGTGCTTGCACGCTCTGCACTGGACTGTGCCCCATCCCCTGCACACCGGGTTGAGGAGGGAGCTGGGGCTGAAGGCTGGGCTGGGTGGGATGAATCAGATGTGGTGATGGTGTCGGGACTTCTCCATGGCCATTCAGGTCTTTGGGGAAGCTCCCCTCCTCCAGGGCAGAGGGGTTGGGGTGGCACTCAGGGGTGGGGGACGTGCCCAGGCTGGCTAGTGGCAGCACTGAGGTTTGCATGGGATGCAGTGTGTCCCATTGCCCTGGGAATGATCACCAAGGGACCCGGCCTGGCTGGACCAGCACGGCTTAGTTCCTCCCCAAAACCTCCCTGGTGATAGTAGCAGCTCTGGGGCTCTGCACATGTGTCACGAAGTGTGTCCGTGCTCAGGCTCTCTCCAGGGCAGCAAGCAGGGCTGCGTCCCCTCCACCCTCCTGCTCGGCCTCTTTGTACCACTGGGGTCTGTGATGCTCCTAGCTGGAGAGAAAGAGAAATCCCCCAGACAAACGGCTATTGACGGCTGCAGTGGAGGTGGCACAGAGAGATACTGGAGGTATAGACGGGCATGGCAGACAGCGGAGCAGATTGAGAGATACTCGGAGCAGAGAGATACCGCAGGAGGAATCGGGAGATAGATCCTGCGGGCTGATCAATAACCACTGCATGCGGAGGGACAGCAAGATAGATCGAGCTGCAGGGGGAAGGTGTTTGGTGGGCAGTGATGTGCATTTGTCCTGGCGACGGCTCTGGGGATCTGCCGCTCGCAGCTGCTTCAACAGGGGCTGGGACAGAGCCAGACCCACGGTGCAGGTGCCCGTGGCTGTCTCCTTGCCTGTCTCTGGCCACCCCACAGGGATTTGGTGTCCTTTGAGGTGCCCTAGGGTCCCACCTGGCCTCCGGGTACCAAAGCGTGCGTATCTCCTGGGTGTCCTGGTCACATCCTCCAGCCCCGAGGGATGTCCCTGCCTGCTGTGGGCATGTCAGAAGGTGCTGGGTGCCTGCGTGTGGGCAGCCGACAGGGAAAGGGGCAGATTGAGTGCAAGTCCTGGCCTTGGCGCAGGGGCTGTGCTGGAGCTGTGCTGGGTGACTGCGGATGTGTTCCCACCCCATGCCTCAGTTTCTCCATGTGAACCAAATGATGGCAATCCACAGGGAGCTGGGTCCATCCAGCACGGACACGGGCATGGGTAAGGAACAGGGAAGAAGGGGAAGAGGCAGCAAGAGCCTGTGGGATGTGCCATGTCCAGGACCCATCCCTCATCTGCTGGTCACTGGTGACACTTTTCTGCTCCCTGCTCCGTAACACCCAGCTGCAAACACCCGCCCCAAAGGGAAAGGCTGCTTTTTGGGAGCCTTGCATGCCTGGCACTGTCCCCCCTGGGATGGGGACAACCCCTTCGGCCACAGCAAAGCAGCCAGGGCTCCCAAGTTCCAGCCCAGCTCCATCCCGGTGGCACTTGCCCAAGACACCCTGTGCTGCCCGGTTTCTCTGCCAGGCACATCCCAGCATAGCTGGAGATGGTGAGGAAGGTACCTCTGGAGCAACCCTTAGCCTGCGGCCAGGCTGGGGGGGGATCCCCCGCCCGCGATGGAGTTATTGACACGGGCGCTATGGAAAACACTGCCGAGATTGTTCACACTAATGTTATTTAGCAGCAATATTTCCGTAATAAAAGAAATCAATGGGCAAGAGAAAAGACCTGTCCAGAGGTTTGATTTTCTCATTTTAATGGCATACTTATTTACTCCCACCAGCGTGCCCATTGGATTTTCATTACGCGGCCTTCGCTGTAAGTGGAACGGTATTGATACGAGCTGCTGAGTTAGCGCCTTCCTGCGCGGGCCGGCGTGGGATTGCTCATGTTCCTCAACAGGGCCCTGCTAAATCCCAGGGAATGGGCACGGCACGAGGCCAGGGTGGCCTTGAAGCCCGTAGGAACACACGAGCACACACAGCCAGCCTGCCAACACACGTGCACATACATGGTCTGTCCATGGGCACACAGGCGTGCACACACTTCTACCTGGTTGTCCTGCCGGTCTGTACACACATGTATGCAGACACTCGTCTCACCCGCACAGGCACACACACATGCATGTGACTCTTCTGCCTACACACATGCGTATACACAAATGTCCTACCCATACGTGCCCCAGCACTCACACGTGTGCAATTGCTCTGACCACATGGACAGATGCCCAGTTGTTCTACCTATATACACACATGTGCACACACGTGTGCAACCCCTACCTCTTCTGCCTACACCCACCTGCAAACTGTTCTACCTATATGCATGCACACACCTACACATGCCTAACTGCCCTGCCAAGACACACACACACAAAACCATCCTGCTTGCACCTATACACACACGCATGTGATCTGTCTGCCAGCATGTGCACACACACACATGCACACACAGAGACTACACACCCTGTGTTTCCCTCCTGTGCCCTTCTCACACCAGAGGGTGCGTGTGTGCGGGTCTGTGTAAACTTCTCAAGACCACCAACTCACTGCATTTGGGTCCGCCTACTCCCAGGGCCACACACCCAGCATCAGCACCGTTCCCCAACAGGATAGAACCCCCCGGACTCTTGGGTCCCCCACGGAAGCAGGGCCCTGGCACCAGCCCGGGCTTTTGGTCCCCAGCGACTGCAGCGGAGAGAGGAGTAACAGCACCATCTCCTGCCGGTCTCCGGGAGCTGAGACAGGCCTGATCCTGCCCAGCACTGCACTCCCCGAGCTCCCAGGACCCGGGTGGGATGATGCCAGCTGCCCAGGGACACCCAGCTGTCCCCAGCTGCCAGCAGGACCTGCTGAGCCTGGAGCCAGAGGGATCCAGCACCATTCCCCGTGGTGAGCAGGGGCTCAGCACGCTCCAGAGACTCTCCCGGGGACCCGAGCCAGTGGGATGAACAATTTTATTACTGATATCTCTTTTCAGGTGGCAAATTAAGAAGTAGCCCGTGTGCAGGGCTGCCAGTCAGCAGGTCGGGGACAGTCCAGGGAGCAGGAGGAGCGACATGCTACAGGTCTGGTGACCAGGGACACACACGTTAGTTTGGCAGCAGCGTGGAGGTGAAAGCCCTCCACCAAGCACCGAGCCCGCACGGGGCTGCAAGCAGGGTCTGCAGCCAGGCTCGGTCAGGGGACCGCAGCGCTCCCTTGGCGGCCGGGACCCCACGTTGGGAGCTGAGTGGGGTGGCTGTCCCCAGGGGGTCTCACAGCCAGGGGAAGCATTTCGGGGGGCGAGATCCCATCCTGAGCTAGTACAGAGGTTCGGGCACCCGCAGACACTAGGTAGGTGCATAGCCCAGAGGCCACACAGAACGGGCTCTTGATTAAGGCGACAGACGGTGGCTCTCCCGCTTGGGAGGGACTACAGGGAGGGGGACCATGGGGAAAGGGAGCCTCTTCCAGCCCCAGCCATCTCCTGGGGCAGGTGACACACAGGGGACCAAGAGGGACCTCCAGCACAGAGGCTGGGCATCCTCTCACTGCTGGGGGGTCCCAGCACAGATCCTGCCTCATGCCAGCGTGACACTGTGTGCTGCCAACAGCAGGGACGGAGCCACGGAAAGGGACCCTCTTCCAGCCCCAGCCATCTCCTGGGGCAGGTGACACACAGGGGACCAAGAGGGACCTCCAGCACAGAGGCTGGGCATCCTCTCACTGCTGGGGGGTCCCAGCACAGATCCTGCCTCATGCCAGCGTGACACTGTGTGCTGCCAACAGCAGGGACGGAGCCACGGGAGATGCTGCCAGCTGGACACAGCGCCCTGCGCTGCCCGCAGCCCCATCAGCCTGCCAGGGAGATGGGGAACCTCTTGGCTGACCTTTACAGCAGGTGCTCTGGCCCAGCTCACCCCACGCACCCTGCCCCGAGGGCGGCATCCTCCTCCTGACGTCTCAGGAGCTGCAAAAATTTTGCGGAGCCTGGGGACAGCCAGCTGCAGCCCCTCTCCTGCTGTACGCCAAGGGCGCGCAGGGGTGTTTGTACCCTGCAAGGCCGCTCAACCCCCAAGGGATGGAAAAGCAGGACATAGCTCCAATCAAAAGGGGGGAGAGGCAGGTAATAAAGAGAACTGGCGGTCTGTATTGCTGTGACTGCCACGGTCCCTCTGTCCTGGCACCCAGCTGGCCTACGGGGAAGGACAGAGCAATTTCGGGGAGGCACAGGGGGTCTCCTGCTGCCTCTGCTAGAGCCTGGGCTCAGGGAGGAGGAGGAGGAAAAGGGAGGAAGGCTGGGAGGAGAGGAGCCTGGCAGGGCGCCCTGGCGAGCCGGGCTCAGCAGCCCAAGGTGCTGAAGAAGGCATTGGCTTCCAGGAGCAGGCCCTTGGCATAGACGCGCAGGGTGTAGAAGAGGGTGACGAAGTCCTGAGTGCTGAAGAGGGTGTCAGCCAGGGCGAAGGCGAGCGTGGAGGGGATGAAGCCCCGGCCGTACTCCACCATCCAGGTGCCCGCGCTCCACTGCACTGATGTGGCCTCTCCCGCCTGGTGCACGATGGTGTCCCCTGCCAACACACACAACCAGCACTGCTCGCAGTGGCTGCCCAACATTGTTCCCAAAGAGATGTGTGGGACCGGGACTTGCAAGGCTGAGCACTCCGGTCCGCACACCCCAACCCCTCCCCGGTCTTGCTCGCTTTTCTCTTACTGGCACCCACTGAGATGCTGGGATATGCCCCAGGAGACACAAACTGCCCTGTCGTGAGCTCTTGGCTTCTGCCAGCTGGAAGGAAGATGCTCTGCAACAGCGGAGGACCAGCCTGCAGAGCAGCCATGCCCTGGGACATGGACGCAGCCCGCAGGGCGCCATGGCTGCTGTGCTTACCTGGATAGTAGATCTCACTTCTGGTGGTCCCCTCTTTCCACTGCCGGAAGGTCCCCGAGATGACAGTGTCGGAGATATCCGCCCAGTATCGACCTGCAGGAGTATATACAGCACTGGCTCAGCGCATCCCTGCTGGAGATGGCTTGGGCGCCCAGGTCTGAGCCATGGAGCAGCCCTCTGGGGGGAAGGATGCCAGCCCCAGGGCCTCGACACACTGAGGAGCGCAGCTGGGTCTGGTACTCAGGCTGCCTGTGTGACTGGCCATATCCTACCAGCCCGGGCTACTCGGTGTCTTTACGCTCCATTGTTTCCAGCGTGTTTGGCATTCACTCCCTGCTGAAGCACCGGGAGATGTGCTGCCGGCCACTGCCTGCCAGCTAGATGCGGAGAGTCCTGACCACACGACATGGCATCCACAGGGACCTGCAGGTGCTGCAGGACACCACAGGGGCTGGTCCCCAGGCGGATGGTGTTTTCCAGCATCGTGCACCCCGTAAAAGAAGTGGAGCGGCAGGCTCCTGCCCCAGGCACACCACAGCCGGGACAGCCAGACCCAAACGAGTGGAGCAGAAAGAGCTCAGAGAACCCCCCCGCCTGCCAGCCCTGTTGGTCCCGGAGGGCCCCCCAGTGTCAACAGCTGTCCCGAAGAGCAGCACGTACTCAGTGAGCGAGGCGTGCAGGAGGCACATAGAGCCCATCCACCCGCCTGCGTTCACGAACACCCACTGCAGGTCCTCATCTGGCAGGATGTGGCCTGGGTGCTTTTTCCGTAGCTCCACGATGATCTTGGAGAAAGCCAGCTCATGGTCCAGCCCTGCAGCACCCGGGGTTGCCATGAGTCCCTGGCATGGAGCAAGGCCTGCTGGCCCCCCCAAATCCCTTCCACAGCCACAGGG
>NW_009188681.1:0-10657 GCF_000690835.1 Fulmarus glacialis
AATGGCATCCTGGCAAGTATCAGAAATAGGGTGGCCAGCATTACTAGGGAAGTAATCGTGCCCCTGTACTCGGCCCTGGTGAGGCCGCACCTTGAATCCTGTGTTCAGTTTTGGGCCCCTCACTACAGGAAGGACATTGAGGTGCTGGAGCATGTTCAGAGAAGGGCAATGAAGCTGGTGAAGGGTCTGGAGAACAAGTCTTATGAGGAGCGGCTGAGGGAACTGGGACTGTTTAGCCTGGAGAAGAGGAGGCTGAGGGGAGACCTCATTGCGCTCTACAACTACCTGAAAGGAGGTTGTAGCGAGGTGGCTGTCAGTCTCTTCTCCTAGGTAACAAGCAATAGGACAAGAGGAAATGGCCTCAAGTTGCACCAGGGGAGGTTTAGATTGGACATTCGGAAAAATTTCTTCATGGAAAGGGTTATCGAGCACTGGAACAGGCTGCCCAGGGAAGTGGTTGAGTCACCATCTCTGGAGGTATTTAAGAGACATGTAGACATGGCACTTAGGGACATGGTTTAGTGGTGGACTTAGAAATGTTAGGTTAATGGTTGGACTTGATGTTCTTAAGGGTCTTTTCCAACCTAAATGATTCTATAAACACTAGCAAACACTGTCACAAAAGTCATCGTTATATGCTGATTTAGTTTCTTATAATTTTTACTCCTTTCAATAAAGGTGCCGTATTAATTTTCTACCTTAATCACAAACTGCTATCACTACTTCCCAGTGAGAGACACTACCTTAAAATTATAAATGCAGTTATATTCTCTGCATAAATCACACTGGTTGTGCCAGACTTTTGCTAAACTAGAGTTACCGGACGTATCTTTGATACGTTCACAGAGTTAAATAAGAAAAACACTAAAACCTCTGGAAATCAGAAGGATCCTGGAGAAAGCTTCTTGGAAGTATCTGCACTACTCCTAAAAATGCAAAAATCCTTTGGAGTAGGCAGATGATTGCAACCTGACTGCAAACATTCTGCCAAACTTTGGGCTTCACCTCTCTGGGCAGATCAGATCATGGAATGTGCCTTGTGTCATGCACTCGTTGTCATAAGCTTCCCAGAAATTTTTGTTTTCCTGTTCTTTCTGCATGTGCACATTTATTCTTTTTATCCACATCCGAACCACGGAATTCTGGAGCACTGCCCTGCTCCCCGTGCAGACCCCGTGCACCTGACTGTTTGTCTAGCTAAGACCCCTCCACGCACCTTCCACCCTCGCTCTTCACGTACTGATTAACCATAAGAGCTCTAGATGGTAAGTAAGCAAGCAGGTAAACAAGAAATTATCATGCACTCCAACAGATCCCTCAAAAAGGATGATGACACTAGGACTACAAGCACACAATGATGTGTACTTACTGCACATTTAGATACAGTCTTCAGCTCCATCTGTGTTCCTAATTCTTGCTAGCCTATTCAGTGCTCCCCTCAAAGTGAAATGGATTAATTAATTAATTTGGATAAATCTCAAATGATGGAAAGACCATTTACAATCACAGCTTTCCAGGAGGCTGATCTTAACCCACCTATGTGTCTTACATCAGGTATAAAATCTAGACTTAATTACATATTTGACATTGACTTATAGAAGAAGGTGGAAGGGCAGAGGCTCAGTATCATTTGTAGAAGTTTTAGTCATCTCCCTTACACTGCAAGCAGAGAGTAAAAGCTCCATAAATAAACTCCCTATACTGGATGACCTTCTGATAATCAAATACATCATTTCCACTAAGCCCAAAACCCACTCATTTGCCAAGATACAAGATAATGGAAAAACGAACCAGATGACTTCAGGTAACAAGCTTTGAATACCAATAGCTTTTCTTTCGCTATTTATGTCCCATGAAATCAGCTTGTGATAAAAAACTGCAATGGAGTAAAATAAATTCCTGAACCCTTTAAGCAGAGAGAAGCTTGAAACAGGAAGTTCTTAAGGCTTTTTCTTAAGTACATAAATATATCACACTGTTAAATCTGCCATAGCCCTATGCCCCATGTTTGCTGGTAAAAAAATGGCACCACCTTTTGGTAGAATATTGACAAGACTTGAAAAATACTTGGAGTGCTTATGCAATAATGATCTACGAAAAAAAGAGCTAAAATGGAAACATGACGGTATCCTCTACAAAACACAACAACAAAACAGAAGTGCTGTCTATAATAAGTGGAAGTAAAAAGCTGCACTATAACTGATTTCAGCTGGACCAGTAAATTTTTGTCATCTCATTTACAGATAATAATTAATTACTTAAATAGTACATCCAACTCATGGAATCCTCATCCGACCAGATACAATCAACTTGCAAATCATTCTGTAAAGAGTTTATACATGTAGCAGGTTGAATGCATGTCAAAAATATAGACACACCTGCGCAAAGGCAGTTCTGTCTGACTTGGAATATTCACTCACCTGCAGAGGAAATTTCAGCCACTTGGCTTTGCCAGCTTACGGCATGAAACCTGAACTAATAAATCCTACTAGATCCAAAGTAACTTTGCTGCTAGCTGTGTTTTCCTTATGTTGCACTCCCTGAAGTCTAAAAGCTAGGCAGCAAAGCGCAAAAGCTGTCAGGGTTAGCCTGGGTCCAACATTGACCCAGTAGTAGTGGATAGCTTGATCCCTGCTGAAGACACTGAAGCCACTACAGGGTGTCTGACTTGCATTCACTTCTTCCCTTCTGTCCTCCCATCCTGCTCACTGGTGTGGGTGCTGTGCTGCTCTATAATCCCTGGATGTTTCAGTACATTGGTAGGATTCTGCAAACAAATCACTGCGAAAGGAAGAACTCCAGGAAATGCAATACAGAGTCGCAGACTGGGCTCAGGACCAACTGTGTTTATTAATTCCAGCTTTGCACAATTCTGCCGATTCACCTGGCTTCAGTCAGAGCAGTTGTCCCAGCTGCCCATACTGATCACTTTTAGCCATGACTCATCATACCCCCAAATTGGAGGAATGACTTTGTTAAGAAAGTAATCTCACAACTTTAAATACTGATTTGTTTATATATAAACATTGATAATTTGATAATGCATTACCTACATGGCAACATGTTATTTAAATATGCATAAAATACACAATTATTTTATACTTTAAAAGGTCACACTTCACAAAACTGAAACCTTTGTATGATGACTGAAAGTGAAGAAATTAAAGAAAAAATGTGAGTAAAAAATTAAGATCATTTTATCACATACACTAAGAGCACAAAGTGTAAGTAAAAAAGTAAAAAAAAAAAGAGCAAGCACTGAGTTTGTAAATCAACAGTTCATATTTTTCAAAAAAAAAAAGCGTCTACTTTCTCACAGGAATCAATTAAGGGAGGTCCTACAGCCTGTTACATTGGAGAATAAATTACATGATCACAGCATTCGCATCCTTTTCTAATCTATGATTCTATTTAACTAAAATAATGGAAATTTAAAGATGATAATTTACAAGATCAACTCATACTATTTTACTGAATTTTGAAATATTTTCCTCGGAAACTGACTAAAATGACTAACATTATGCTTTGCAAAGTTCAAAGTGTCAAAGAATTTTTCAATACTTAATGAGTTATAACTACCTTACTTGACAACAATTCTTGTCTTTTACATCCTGAAATGTAAGATCAAGTAATTTTCATAATGGTTAGCACATTTTTCTATCCTGAATTCCACATAATGCAAGCGTCATTAGGAACAGTAGTATTAGAAACATTACTGAAACAGGTTTTTATTTAGCTACATTTTGAATCATACTATTAGGATGTGCTAAGCAGATACAAATTGCAATTGAGGATAACAAAAGAAAACAATTTGGCTTTTTCTACCAGCCAAAACAGAATATTTTGTCTAATAGTGAATCTGTAGTGACAATGCACACACACACTTCTTTTTTCAGCTGAATTCTTTGTTTCGTAACATCAGAAAAATTTCCCCTTTAATAATTGAGATCCCACTACCAGAAACAACATAAGAGAAACAGAATTTAAAAAGAAATCTTAACTGAACCAATTTTACTTTCCTATCTTTCAAAATTATGTTTAACATTTCTAATCTTTAAAAAGAATGGGGAAGCTTGTTAACCTTACAGTAAGTTTGGGGGTTTTTTGTATCTGTTTGTTTAAATCTTAGAAAAGGAAATGTGGTTTTACGTAAATTATTAAGCAGGTCTGTCTAATGTGATGTTTATAAACTTTTAGTTCTTCAAAATATTCATATTTTTATTTTCCAAACATTTTCAAATACCCCAAACAGCTGATTTGTAAATAACCTTCTATTTCAAATGCTTAGATTTGCTACAACATTTGTAAATGTTTTTCCCCACCATTTCTGACCACTGAAGAAAAAAGAAAAATTACCCCTTCAGGATTATATTTTGCTAAGACACCACTGCCATGGAACTCTTCTAAGACATCCTTAATTTTCTTGGTGGAATCTGGATGAAGAATAAAGAGAGAGAAAATGAAAATACAGAAAACTGATTCACATAATATGAACTGTAATTAAATAAACAACAACCAAACTGCTAATAGCTTTTCTCAATGCACATTAGTAATTTTCTCTAGCTGTATGAGAGCTCTGGGCACAAAGAAAATGAGAACACACTGTACCCTCTCACAAAATACTGTCAAAATCAGCAAGTAAACACAAAATGCTCAGAAACAAACACTCTTTGACCCGATTCTTAACTATTGTTAAGTAGCATATTTCTGAAGGAGTTGTTTGCAAGGACTATTTCAAGTCACTTTTCCTGTCCTTGAAACTTGAGTCATCTACGGAATATGGTCATTCCCAACAGCGCTACTAAATCTCCTCTGGCATAGCTGCCAGTGAGTAGAGTAACTGTCAGAGGAGCCTGACAATATCAAGATAAAGGGGAAACTTGAAGAAAAAAATCTTTTTCTGCGGTCACGTCACAGAAAACAAGTGTTGCTATCGAAACCTCAATTCTTGCAGACCTTTAAGATATTCTAACCACTGTCAGCTACAGGAACTTTATGAATAGTTTTGTCTAACAGAATTGTGCAAAATCCCTGCAGTTCAGAAGCACATAGGCCTAACCTTTCCAATTGGTTTTTAATAGTCTACTTGCAGAATAACAAAACAGTTATTTCAGCAAGTAGCCACTACGTAAAGCCCTTAAACTCAGATTCACTTAGAATACATGCACATAAACATCTTTTAAATATCTCAGCAATACAACAAAAATAATTGTAACTCAATTTTTTTCTTTAAAATGCAGTAGTTGAGTGCATAATGGTCAAATGTGCATAAATGGCCACAACACTGAAGTAAACCATGAACTAGTAATGACTAGCAGATGCATTACAGAAGAAAACAGGTAAACTTAATGGCTGCACATTTATTTCTACAACAAAACCTGGAAGGAAAGGAGAGAAGCAAAGAGTGGACCAAGAACAGGACTTACTGATTTTTTAGTTATACCAACAAAATTTAGCATTGTAATAGTTCTTAAAAGTTAAAGAAATTCAGCACCTTAAACCTGACTCCAAAAAAGTACATTTAGTAAATTATGTGACCTGGAAGGAGAAAATGTAGCAGCAAAGGATTTGAAAAATAGCTTTGTAACAATTCATAACAGCTATAAACAGGACACACCAGTAAAATTCAGTTTTAAGAGGTGCTGGAGGAGTTGTTTCCCCGCCCCCTTACACAGTTTAGATTGTAATAAGAATGGCTTTTCCCAATGTTTGTCATTTTACTAAATTTTCTTAAATGAAAACACCTAAGACTATGCGTGTCCTCAATAAAACAGTTTATTTTCACTAATCAGATGTATTTCAATGTTACTGTCAACTGTAATTAATGGAGTTTAGCTGGTCTCATGGGCAGTCACAGCAAAGTTTTACTTGATAAAGTCATCTATAGTCTTGTTGTTGTGTCATTTGAAATACAGCAAATAATTACAACGTTATATGAAAAAGACAAAAAACTATAAAAAAGAATAAATCAATATGTTAAGAAATAAATTTTATTAAGAACAGTAATTAGAAGCTGATGGGTTTGATATTTACTGATTAGGACGTACACAGATCGATGACTGACAAAAATTTCTGTTTTATGTGATCTCTATTATTTCAATATGTTTTTCAGTAGTTGTAAACAAGGTTGTATACAAAAATCATGGCATCTTATGATAATGTAATCAATAATCATGACAGTAGCAGTGTGAGATGAGCCGATGCATGACAGAGGTGACTGAACCTCATCCTAAACAACAATTTTTCTGAACTTTGGAGAAAAGAGGTTAAACACACATCAAATAGAAAGACAGCAAGGTCTCCCCACACACCTTTTATTATCCAAATAAAATAATAAGTAAATAAATTAATAAAATAGAAATGGCCCACTTTCTAGTAGTTTTAACAACAGTGTCTTGAGGTTTTCTTCCAGCAATGACCATGTTTCTTTCATTTCATATTTTGCCAGATAAATTCTATTCAACTTTAAATTAGTATTATGCCTATGCAACTGAAATTAAAACAAAACACCTGTGTTATGTTACTTACTAAAAATAAATTAAATCTTTGCTTTTAATTTTGTTCATATTCATCTCAGTCAAGTATCATTAAGATAGAAAATATTCTCTATTCCAGCAACAACACAACTATTCACCTTTTTTGTGCAAGAGCTTAAAGCAGACACATGCAAAAAGCATAGCTAATTCCATACTTGAAATAACTGTCAAGAAAAAAGGGTCTGTGGATGCAAATTCTGCTTTGGTTGTCCCAGCAAAACTCTTCAAGAGATTTCCACATTCCGGACAGGAGCTGTATTTATTACGAGCACCTTGACATACATTTCACAGCCAAGGCAGAACCATTTTTCACAATATTTTGTTCACAGTCATTCAATCATTTTTTCAGTTCATGTGACAATATCCAAACTAACATGAATTGAGATCTTTTAAAATGCCATGAAATTACATATTGATATTTTAAGTCAAAGGCCAAAAGATAATCTTCTGCATGCGTACTCTTCAACAGTGCTGACATTCCTCAGAAAAATTAATTCTTCTTCCTCAGCCTCTAGTAGGCGAACTAGTATTAGGAACATGTTCCATCTTTAATAAGTTGACCTAAAAGGATATGAAGAATAGGATAATTTTCAAGTTTCACTCTTATTTGGGGATCACATTCAAAAATAACAAAGAAAAGAAAAGAGAAAAAAAAAAAAAAAGACATACAAGAGGCATTGTCCTGGAAAGCTCTATGCCAATAAAAATGAGGAACTCCAATAAAATGCTCTCACTCTACTTTAGGAAAAAAAAAAAAAAAAAAAAATCAAGTAAATGCTTTCCATCAAAAATAGACAAAAATTTCCAGAAATTATAACAGAAGTAACTAGGAAGTTTTCCTAACTTTGTTTCCTTTCCCTTTTAGGAAATAACAGCAATGCTATAGGTTCCATTACAGTTTATTTAGTCTGACCCAAATCATCTACATACTCACTGGAAAATGGTGGTGTAAACACAAGCATCAAACCAGAACCTGTGTTCTCACTGTTACCTCCGAGTACAGATGTTCTGCGTAACTTCACAACTTACTGCTTTGTGAGCAGTCTCAGTAAATTCATAAGCACCACTCGTGTTAAAATACAAATATGGTCTTAAACTCCTTTGGATAATTCTTATCTGTTTTTTAAATCAAGGACAAATTTCTTCTTTGTCAAGTCTCTGTATTCCAAGCTCTCCTCAAGAGAGATGGTTTCTAAATATTCGTAGACATAGCACATAGCCTGTCACTGTAGTGCTTAAGTCCCACCTTATCCACAAAGCTATAGCTGGCACAGTATGAATTTCAGGTAGCTTTAAATATAAAGTTTGTTTCATAGAATCATATATCTTTTTTTTGTTCTCACAATTTTATTATTTTTATTACCCACTAGCCCAGTGCTTTGGGCATTCACTCAAGATACAGAAGACCTTCAATTCTTTCCTCTGCCTGAATGGATTTAAATCCTTATCGTTCAACCCGTCTTCTGTTGCAGTTTGGATAGAATGCAGCAGTGTTCATTTAGCCAATGGGATGGAAGGAGAGAAAGGGAAACTGTAGCCCAGGAATCAGAGCTTTCCTTGGATGAGGTGAAACGTGGCTTCCCACCTCATGCTCCAGTGAATTTGGGGCAGAACAAACAGGCTAGGCATGGTGTGAAAGACTGCTAACTGAAAAGATATCACTAGTACACAGGAGAAAAGTAGCTGAATTCCACACACTGCTACAGAAATTTTATTTTAAAATAGAGACTCCAAAGCGATAGATATATAGACAAGACTTGGGCTAATGTTGTATTGTTTCAGAATAAAGGCAACACAATTAAAATCATGACACTAGAAATAAGAAACCTGTATATGTAACAGTAAAAGTGTCAAAGTGTCTGATTTTTCCTCAACTGTCTTTCAGTCCTAACAAAGATACTTTTTATAACTGAAGACAAATTTACATACTAAGTTCAAAACTGTTTAAGATTTAGCCCACATTAAAAATTACGATTCATTTTTTAAAATTACTCAACTTTAGATGAGGAAGATTGAGCACTCAGTTGAGACTGGAATTTGGTGTACCATTTCTCCCATAATCAGAAGGAAAGCTTGCCCAGATCACACACTTTGTCTACATTTTCTCCCCATCCTCCCAGGACAATTCTTGAAAAGGACTTTTTCTTAAAAAACAAAACAAAACAAACAACAACAAAAAAACCAACCCAGACTTATAAGAAAACTTATATAAAACTCAGCATATATCACATGCAATATACACAAAACTGTTTTACAACTTAAAGGGAAATAAGCACTAGAAAACAATGACTGCATTATGAGTAATTCCCTTAAAAATCCAGATATGTTTTTCAATCTCAACAAAAATTCATAATAACCTGCATACTTATTGGACTGTAACTAATTTTAACAACCACAATAAAAAGTAGAGTAATAACCACTTTCTACCTCTATTCCCCTTTTGTAAGCTTTATACAATACGAAAAATATCACAGGCATCCAAAGTCCTACCATGGTCAAGTTCAGAATTTATATACAGAAGCTGCAAAGAGATTTTTTTATACATCTTATTATGATCAAGGAAAAAAAAAGGCGCAACCTTCAATACACAATTTTCTGCAAGCCAACAAAGCCTAGCTCAAACTCGAAAGCCCTGCTTGATAGATAAGCCAATGAGAAGCATGAGGAAAAATCCCGCACTCAGTTGACATCACAATTTTTATATGGGTTCTTATTCTTCTATGGATGTTTCTTTCTTTTGTGAATGCAACCATACAAAAATGTGTGTGTGTATATAGACATTTATACACATAGATTTTTTTCCTTTTGCATAGTTTATTTTATTCAGAGAACTGGATAATGCTTTTGCTCAAGCTATAGCTATGCTTAATCTAAAGCTTTACTGGTCTAGAAATACCAGCATGTAAAAAATGTCAAGCCTGCCAACAAACCTATGTGCAGCACCAAAGGGTAAAATTATTCACCTTCCAACAAAAAAGGTTGTTCCAGTAAAAGCATGGTTTACCTACTATGACTCAGCATGTCAAAGCACGTCTGTGTTGGTAAGAGATGCCCGATGGTTGACACTGAACCAGCAGAAGGCGGTAGCTTACATGTCCTACGCTTCCCATATGTATGGCTGTGAGCTCGCTGGCAAAGCTCTTTCAATATAGGTCACGCCTTGGTTTTGGTTTGTGACTTGTAAGTGGTCTTTTGATGCAAATTTCACAAAAGAAACAAACATTTAAAAGCTTAGGCGAGATAAACACTCAATTTTGGTTTTATTGTAATTGGAATTTAAAACCTATTGCAGCCTTGAGAAGAGTGGCCAGGCTGGCAAAGCAATCACTGTCCAGTGGTCAACGGAGGCCTCCCCTCACTAGTTGCTACCAATGGTTTGGGTAACACTCCTTAAACTGGAGAATTTGAGTGACTACACCCTCCAGCAAATCACATTCCCATTGAATTCTTCGACAAACAATTAGGAAAAGCTTCTTAGAAATGCGGGCAGAATTCAATGCCTAAATTGGATGCCTAAATAAATACAGTGGCAAGTGACTTTAGCAATGGGAAATGGAGGAGGTGGAAGAAGAGGCAGGTGAGGGAGGTGGGGACAGAGGAGAACAACTTCTTCCCCCTGATGCTGATGCAGGAGCTGCCTCTTCCACTCGTTTCCCCTGCTGGGGCCTGGCATCACAAGGAGGAAGATTGATCCATTTTATCTATTGCTAAATTGTACTAAATATATGTACTAAATTATGCTTACGCAGACAATCAAGGACTTCTTTGTGAAAAAAGCAATATTGACTGCATGTGCCAGCACATCTTTAGTCCACATTAATAAAAAATGTCCACCAAATCCCACTTCCCTACAGCAGATGTTCAAATGAAAGTATACGGCAAACAACAGGGATTTGGGGGGGGGAGTAGGAGGCGGCTTAATTTTTGTCTGCCAGTGGGATAAGCTTTGAAAGGAAGAAATAAGTAAAAGACAAAAACTTACTCCAGGAGTTGAGAGGAACTGTAGGTAATTTCTCTGTGTGCTTAAAATCATTTTGAGAAGAAAAAGAACTAATAATCCTTTACATTTTAAAATTACTACAGCTAACTTACTCAGCTTCTTTTGGACTCCTTCGTCTCCC
>NW_009188682.1:0-518 GCF_000690835.1 Fulmarus glacialis
GGAACCCCATGGGATCAGAGCTCCAGGGTGAGAACAGCCAAGGTCTGGAGGGCAGCAGGGCTCCGCAGCTGAACTGGTCCCAGAAGCATCGGGGAGCAGCCCAGGGCCACCACAGGAGCCTGGCCACCCTGGCGGGCTTGGTGACGCCTCCCGACACCACCCACCTCCTGCTGGCTAGGAGCTCACTGCCCCTCACCGCCCGGAAGGCAGGGTGCCTGCCCACACTGTCCCACTGCGTGTCCCCATCCCGGGCAGTGACTGAGACACTGCTGTGGACAGCACACCCCAGCTCCCGGGTATGTCCGGGGTGTCAGCTGGGGCAGAGCACTGAGGGCACGCCGGGGCTGCGCTTCCCTTCCCCTGCTGACTCTGGGTCCAGCCCCATTGGGATACCTGATGTCCCCCTGTCCTGCTGTCACCCTCTAAGCCAGGGCAGGTCACAGTACAGCTCTTTGCAGTTCCTAACACCACCCAGTTTCCCCAGGACACAGCAGGGCCCTCGGCTCTGCCAGGGGCTT
>NW_009188683.1:0-1712 GCF_000690835.1 Fulmarus glacialis
AAGTCAGTGCAGCCCCCCCGGCCCCACCCGAGCCCCCTTCCCTCCTCACCCCATTGACGTTATGCTGGTCCGACGGGCTGCCAGGTCACTCTATAGGATCCATATGGCCCTGGCTGCTCGGGGCTCAGCCATTTGAAAGCAGGAACGTGCGAGAGTCATCCAGCTCAAAGGCAAAACAGGCGCACGGCCGGGGCCTTTCAAGTTGCAAGCTTTAGAGCCAGCTTCAAATCTGGAGCCGCTTAAAGGGATGGAAACCAGCTCCAGTGACTAACCACCCCGCCGGGCCACGGCTACCGTGACAGCTCCGAAACCCCACTGCTGACACTGGAAAGTGAAACTTTCCCAGCGCTGCGGCGGCACCGGGCTTCCCAGAACCAGAGACAGCCCTCTGACATCAAGCCCAAATTTCCTTGCATCCCTTCGAAAGGACGGGTCCGGGAAACGCCACAGGGTCAGGGTACGGGATGGAGAGCCACGATGCTGCTACCAACCTGCCGGACTCATCTGCCGCCTGCGGCTGATGCTGGGGATTGAGTAAACAAGTTTTTCCCCACCTCCGGCTGCAAACGAGGAGGAATTGCATTTACTGACCTCACGAAGCGGTCTGGAGAGATGGAGCAGTTGGGTAACATGCCTTGAGCATTTTAAAAGAGAAAGCACTTGGCATTGCGTATTAAAACCGCTTCTAACAATAATGTGTAAAAAAAGAAAAAGAAAAAAAAAGACCCAAATTTCACGTGTTCCACTACATCTTTTTTTAATTTTCCAGTGGAAAAAGCCAGGAGTACTCAGCTTTTGCAAGTTGTTTCTTCTGACAGTTCAGGTTTTGGTAAATGATTTCTCAAAACTAAAAGGTAAAAAAACCCCACCTTGCTGCTTCCAGAACACTGACCAAAATTAAGTGGTTTTGCACAAACACATGCAGACACCTATGTAAAAAAAAAACTTTCATGTGGGTCAAAAAGCCACATTTTGATTATTGTGATAGATGGTGCTGACAGAGGGGGGAAAAAAGCAACAGAAAACAAACCCCAAAGCGCTTCCCAGTGTCCGGCTTCAGTTTCTGGGGTCTATTGGTTGCAACATCAGCGGCAGCTTTCCCTTAGTCAGCAGTTTTCATCCAGAGATCTCCAAGCACATCCAAGGAGAGGCAGCATCCCAGTGGAAATCCCAGCCCAGGACTCCAGCCACCATGAGGACATGCAATCCTCATCCTGCTGTGCAAGACACTTGGTTCCTGGAGGGATGCAGGGCTGAGCCATTTGCCTCCCCCCCGTCTAGCTCCCAGCCCAAATCAGAGTCAACCAGTACACCCAAACTGGAAATCCTGAGAGGCAGATTGGCCCTGGCCTTCCTGGTGCTGCGAAGGAGACAGAGAGGTGCAGTTCAGCTTAACGCAGACCATAAGAAAACCTAAATACTGCAAGTAGAGGGAGATGATGCTCCCACATCTCTGCTGCAGTGTAATGGGGGCACCGTGCCTCAGTTTCCCCTGAAACCAGGTCTCATCAAGCCTTTCTTCAACATCTCTTGGGGTCAGGAGCCCCAAAAGCATGCTGCATTTTAAAAAAAGCAAAGTCCCACTGGCTGGTTTCTCCTGAGCTCCCCACCAGCCATCTGAAGAATGCCTTGGAATCACGTCAAATATTTGAAATGAGATGGCGGGGGGAGAGGGGGCACGGGGAGGGGAGCACGGGGGGAGCCGCTCCGCT
>NW_009188684.1:0-8302 GCF_000690835.1 Fulmarus glacialis
GGGGGCGGGGGGGCAGGTTCCACAAGATTTGGTGTGTGTCGTTTTCAAAATGGTTTGAAAGCTATTTTAGGAATGGTGATACCAGAACTCACAGATATAGAGGGAGGCATCCTTTGGGTGTAAAGCAGTGTCCCTGTGGCAAGCAGTAAGAAGTGTATGAAGATAGTTTATGTCTCGAAGAAACAATCTCAATAATTTTGCTGATCTTTTGTTTAGCTGTAAGAGTATATTATTTCTTGAGAAGCATAGTTGTAGCTTGATTTTATGATAATTGGAATTTAAATACACATCTAAGTGTAGCTCACTTATTTGCACTTCTGAAAGTGGAGGTTGGCATTGTACACGATGCTGGAGAAGGCAAACTGGAAGCCGCAAAACACCTATTCCTTCTTCTGTCTAGAGAATAAGAAATTTGCCCTTCTACAATTGTACTGTGATCAATGGAAGATAGGCCAGACTGTAAGTGGTGGAACAAAGCATTACAGAGTCAGTTTTATTGTTTCTCCAAGCTCTCTCATTGCTGATTTTGGGTCATCTTGCAAAGACAAAAATTTGATTAGTTCAGTTTAAAGGAAGAGTCAGACCATCATTGGTTCAGAAAAGTTCAAAGGGTAGGTGAAAATAATGGCATTTGCCTCCCTGTGCTGGGAAAACAAAATTCATGTGGGCCAAGGGACAGGGCTTCTCATCATGTGGGTGTCTACAGTTTGTTTCCTTTCTGCCTTAACTCTTCTCTCTTTTTTTCTTTAATAGGTTCTCTTCCTGTTTATCCAGATTTTCTGTATGTGATGCAAGTAGCAGTGTTGTCTACGTTGCCACTGTGCTGGAATATAGAGTCTCAGAAAGAAGTTCCTCAGGAGGCACTTGCTGTGGTGTAAGGAGGAACAGGAGGCTAGAGTTGAGTGGCACAGGGATGGCCTTCTGCATATTAATGGTGGGGAAATAAAAGGAGAAAGAGAAACTGCTTAGAGGGAAAGGAGGTAAAAAACTTATTGCTTGATAAAGTGTTAAATTGAAGCTCAAAGAAAAGAGGAAAAAATTGTCAGTATGTGTCCCGTGCAGGAGCATGGTTTTGCAGATGTATCGGAGGCAAGTGTTGCTTCCTAGATACTACTGGAATAGCATGTGTTAAAAGGAAGAAGAACATGTTTCAGTATCTGCCCTTCTGTTCAGCTGTAAGCTGAACACATTTGTCTTATCACTCATACCCACCAATATATACTTTTTATTAGAGACCAAAATCAGTTCTTCTCTAACTGTATTATTTATCCCCATGGCCTCATAGGGTGATTGTCATTTTATCACTGTATGGATTGTGCAAATTTTATTGTATGTATGTTTTTATATATCTATTGGTGTCAGTTAGTTTGTTCACTTTCAAATACCAGGATTGTGAGACTGCACAATGCTTAAAGTACGCAAAGTACTTGCAGCCTTTCAGTACTTAAAGGGGGCTTATAAGAAAGATGGGGACAAACTTTTTAGCAGGGCCTGTTGTGACAGGACAAGGGGGAATGGTTTTAAACTAAAAGAAGGTAGATTTAGACTAGATATAAGGAAGAGATTTTTTACAATGAGGGTGGTGAACCACTGGAACAGGTTCCCCAGAGAGGTGGTAGATGCCCCATCCCTGGGGACATTCAAGGTCAGGTTGGACGGGGCTCTGAGCAACCTGATCTAGTTGAAGATGTCCCTGCCCACGGCAGGGGGATTGGACTACATGACCTTTAAAGGTCCCTGCCAACCCAAACCATCCTACGATTCTATGATAAAGGCCATGTAAGGGAGGAAAGTTTTATGTAAAAGGAGATGCAAACAAGTCTGTATTATGGTTAAGGGATCTCATTATTTCTAAACATACCTTGTTCAAGCACTGAGGACTCCAGCTCTTGCTGTAAGTTTCTGTTTCTTAGGTTTCTACCAAAATACCAAAACACAGAAGGCTGACTTCTGTGTGACTCATTTCTGTTGATTTAAAAATCAAATAGATAGAAATAAGGTACATATGCCAAAGACCTCATGATTTGAAATGAAAGACAATTAAAAGCCAATGATCTGGGTTAAAGCCATTAGAATGGGCTTATACTCTAATTAATCTACGCATCTTGTTTCTATTAAGCTTTTTCCTAATATAATGGAACAAACTTTTGCTCCTTATTCCACTTCGACCTTTCCTCAACCAAACTTCTGCCTCAAAGTCAGGAGTCTAACTGCCGAGATTTTTTTTTCTTCCCCCCCCGCCCCAGAGGACATTGGGGCTCCATGGGGAAGAAACTGTCAGAATGTTGACACTTAAATGCAGTGGTTTTGGCTTGCTTTTTTTCTCATTTTTGAGAGATTAGAGAAAACACAGAAATAAAAGATATGTTACTATCATTCTCGCTGGTTTTTTATCTGATCCAGGACAAAGACTCTTGTTACAGTGGTGAGACATGACCCCATTGAACTAGATGCTGGACAAATGGAGAACACAGAATAAAAAGCCAGGTCCTCTACCAATAATTTTGTCCCTAATGTAAGGTGGAAACATATATTGATACCCTATTGTAGAATAAAATAGGAATAAGACATACATTGTACTATAAAATAGGAATAAGGGAAAATTTGAGAAAACAGATATGTAGGGGAATACAAGCAAATGATATCTTGTTGATGGGCACCATTTCTTCTATATCAACAACTGTGAAAGGTAGCATGGGAATTTCAACCAAGAAAAAATTTGTACGGTGTTGAGATACCTTTGCAGATATTTGTGAAATGCAATTAGATTTAATTTGCAGACACCTGAAATACGGCTGTGGGGGAACTCTTCATACCTTTATAAACCTTTAGGATCTTTCTTAGAACCGCCATTCTGTCTTCCAGTCCCATTTGTCAGTAAAAGCAGATACACATTTTTGAATTACGCTCTTACAGCTCTCTTCTCATAGTGTTCGGCTAGTTGTCTTCTCTCAACTTCTTCAGTCTCATGCTTCACATTTTTCTCTTGGTTCATCTTATATATTCTTACATATTCTCTAAGCTTCCCTCATCCCTTTTCTTTGCTCATTATGAAACTATTCCTCTGTTATTAAGACTTCCCTCAGTAAATGTTGAAATCGCGTGTTCCCACCCTTGCTGGCTATTGCAGCCTAAGTACCACAGCTGATGAGAGCTTGTGCCCCTCTCTTCAAGATCCTGACGTGTCACACTGATCTTCCTCCTCCTTTACAATTTTCATGGCCTAGGAACATTCAGCGACAATAACGCTTTGCTTCTTTCTTGCCACTTCTGTCTTCCACAGTAAGTAACTGTCATCTCATTAGAAGCTGTTCATTATCTGTTCCTCAGCTGTTTGTGCCATCCTGAAGTACCTGGCTTCCTTTAGCTGCCTGGCCAGCTCTGTAAGTGTTGCTTTAAGTGCAGTCCTTTCTTGTCTGGACAGTCAAATATCAATGCGATGTTGAGAACCTTAAGCTTTTAAATTTGTCAGTGGTTTGTCTCTTTTTTAGTATTTGGCAGTTGGAATCATACTTGTCTGTGTGTTTCTATAGTGCTGTCATCTTTCCAGTGTTCTCCGTGATGCTGAATGGTAACTCCTAATCTATAGGCAAAATGCCTGATTGCAGGAGTCTCAGGTCGTGAGCATGCGGGATCTCTCAAATTAAGTTAAATAGACTCTTAGGGAAGTCACAGGAAGAAGGCACGCTGTGGTTTGTGGTAAGATATGAGCAGTGATACAGCTGCTGAGGGAGTGGGCTGTACAACTGCAACGGATCGGGCCACCGCTGCTCTGTTGACTCCAGATGACGGCTGCTGCTTAAGGCAACACCAATGTGGCTGCTTTTACCAGCCTGAGACGTCCTGTTTCCCTGTTACTTTGAAGGGAAGCTACAAAGTTGAGGGAAGTGCAATTGCTGGCTGGGCAAGAATTCCCGTATTATTCCTTGCATCAGACCTGTGCTTACCTTACTCTTACCTTACTCTGCTATGAACCAGGAAAGTTCACAGGAAAATGGGTAGAGGGGCACTGTGGTGTGCCGTCTCTGGGAGCAGGTTTAAGCTGGTGATCTTGGCCCCTTGTTATTAAAGGAGAGGGTTTCTTTCTTTTTTTTTTTTTTTTTTTTTTTCCAAATGAAAATGCAGATACTAGCATGTCCTGTGGGTTGTAGTGTGATAGCCAGGAAGGCTATGGTGCTAGCTGTTTTCCTGAGGTGAGTCAGAAGGTACAAATGATAGATACTCATCTACTTGGCTTGGTGATTTTCTCCACAGTGACTATTAATAACATGTAGTTTCACTTTGAACAGGAGCCCACTGAACTAGACATATGAAAAACAGCTCAAATGTGATGAGCTTGCAGGTTGCAATAGTGCAGAGAAATGATGTTAGAGACTTTTTTAATAGACTGGGAAAGTAACAGTTTTTTCTAGGTATTTTTTTCCCCTACAATTTTTTTTCATCCACTTTTTAGCAAATCTTAAGTTTTATAATGAAATGTGGTATGTTTATGTGCTTTGTAATGATCCAGTTCCTACCTTGTAACAACTTGGTTGTTACTCAGCAGGGAGCATTCCAGCTGGTCATTGCTGTTTGAAAAGATTATTTAATGGTATGCCACCTCTTTCCTGGGATATCTGCGCTATTTTAATTTACTTTTAAAAAATATTCTTGTGCATTGTTTGGCTGCAGGGTGGTTGGTATCTTGACTCTGCCCTGGAAATGAAGAACTTGCTTTCAATGTGCTTTGATGGAAGATTGACTCGGCAGCTGCTGTGGTTTCTGTCTGTCTGCTGCAGAAGGTGCTGTGCGCACCCCGAGTGCTGTCACTCCTGACAACACAACTTTCATATCATCTGCACCCTCAGTAACTGGGATCTTTTTGCAAGAGTGTGTGGGTCAAGCAAGGACTTGGATACTTTCCTCCTCCTTTTGTCTAATTACCTGTGCCAATCACATGCTGAAGGAAGACTGGAAGTCACATCACTACCCAAGTCTATGGCCGTGACATCAAAAACAAATGGGAGACAATGATCAAATAAAGCAAAGTTGAAGACGGAAAGGAGGTAGAATTGCAGCAGCAGTGAAGATAAAGGATAAAATTATGGCAAATATATAAAGCTGGCAGGAGAGATTTATAGCCATTGAGATGCTTTGAAGGGAATTTAATGACAGGCAAAAAAAGGCTTTTGCTGGAAGACTAATTCTTTTTGCTTCACTTTCTATCAAGAGAAAAACTAGCTGGAGGGAGGCTTTCCAGAATGGAGACCAGACAAAAGATAAACAGATAGGAGGCAGAGGAAGGGGGGAAATAAAGAGTCTTCCTGCTTGTGGCTGGTTTTGTTAATGAAAGAAGAACCAACAAGCAAAAAAGAGTCCAAGAACTGGTTGATGGGTGGACGTACAGCTCTTCTGAAGGTGGTTTAGTACCAAAGTATGGACTGTCTAGTGCATTAACCTTGTCCAAAGGCATGCTCTTTCCAAACCTTGACTGTCTGCCTTAGTTGCTCAGTACTGATGCAAGATCTATAATGCTCGCCTGCACCCATGTGGACTCTCACTTCAGCACTGGTTTCAGTCCGTTCTTTCAGCTTTCTCTCTGTGAAGACTTTCCCATCAGAGTTCAGAATTGGTTGAATATATGGGTAGTGATTTCTCCCCTTGGCTTCAGAACTGTTTGACCGAAGTCTTACTAAAAGCCTGTGTCCTGTAAAACAAGGGCCCTAGCTGTGTCCTCCTCTGAAGGAGCTTCCTGATAAGCTGAGTTGAACGCATCTTCACAGGCCAGGCTCTGTGTATATACAGCCCTGGCCAGAGCTTTTCTGAAAAATCCAGTCCCCTGCACGTTCAGCCCACTGTTCTGTGCGTGTGCACAGGGGGACGTGAAGGACACATCCTCCTGAGTGTAGAGGATTTACTGCATGTGTGTAGTAAACCCTGAAATAAAACTGTTCCTGAAATACAAGGCTGGCTCTACATGCGTTCTTCAAATGTGTAGCGAACATCAGAAAACTGGACTTTCGGCAGGATCGCTTGCATGCACGAGGCATCTACTCCATACCTGTGCCGTGGCGGGCAACAGAGGGGAGGGGAGAGGAGCTGTGGGGGTCTTGAAGGAGAAGAGGCTACTCGGAGCAGTGCTGCAGGGTGGATATTAATTGTCCCAGCAAGCTGCATGTAAGCTTGCGGCTCATACTCGGATCACCTGTGTTCTAGTGCTCTTCAACAACAAAAGGACCCTGGCCAAGTGGAAACGATCCTCTACAAGATTTTAATCTGAGGCACAACGGGCTTGGCTTTCAGAGATGCCAACCACTTCTGCCGCCTCTTTTCTCGAGCTTGAGTTGCAGTGTTGCATGCTCATTTATAATAGGGTCTCAAATTACAGAAGAAAGTTTGATTTCTCATAAATGGCAGCCCCACATTTCAGCAGATATTTTCGTGAGTCTAGTGAGCCTAAATCAAGGCAGTGTGGATTAAACTGTCCCTCTAATTTTCCAGCTCACTATTGGAGGGTGTTTGTCAATCTAAAACTCTTTTACAGTCTGCAAAATATTGTCTTTTATTAAAATTCCTTTGAAATCCTTGTCCATTATCTTGGCATTTTGCAGAAGGTATGATTATGTCCCAAAGTATGGTTGAACAAACTCCATTAAATGGATGACAACTTCCAATCCTCTTCAATAAGTAATGGTTCAATTTCTCTGAGGTTTTTGGTTTGCTTTGTTTTTGTTTTTTCCCCTTTCCACTTGATCTCTCAGGCCAATCTCACATTCCTACCAATCTGAATTTAAATGAAGTTTGATCTCTCAGGCCAGAGAGCAGTATACATTCCTACCAATCTGAATTTAAATGAAGCAGATAGCTAACTTTGATTTGCTTCGGTTTCTTCCCATCTACACAAACTGGCTTGCATTAATCATATTAATAAAAATGGCATTAAAATTAACAAGTTTTAAAAAGGCATATGACAGTGATATTACCCACCAAGTTACAAGTCATTGTGCATGCATATTAATTACAAGTTGTCTAAGATTTCAGTAAAAGCTCAAAGGAATGACATTTTTCCCTGTATGTTGTTTTTAATTTGGAAAGCTCCCTTGTAATGCAAGATGTATCCTGTCCTAATGCGGTTCTCTAATCACAGCATGCTTTAATTTTGATAGATGACCCCCAAATGCTTTAAATCCACTAAGTTTTGCAGTAATTGGAATGATTTTTTTACTACTTTGTTTCCTGAGCTATCCATGGTGACATCCATCTATCATCAGATTGATTTGTTTACTCATTCCCCTTCCCAAAAAAATTAAAAATCAAGTTATTTGTATTGAGAGCTTATCTTTGTTGCTACGTGGTGGAGAGAGCATGTTATAATTTATCTCACTCTAGTCACTGCTCCCTTTTTTTGAGGGATCGTGCTCTGAAGAAGTGCACATTTGTCAGAAATGACAAAATTTCAAAGCCCTTCCCCTCCCTCCCCCAGTCTCCAAGTCGTAGCATCGCCCCAATAGCAGTGCAAAAAAGTCACCTCGTCCATTCGCAGTGCCTGCCAATGGAAATTTGAAGCACAAGGCAGAATTCACTAGGCAATTTTTTTTCCCTGTTCCATGTTTCCCTCTCCATTTTCTTTTTATTGTAATGCTTCCTTGCACATACAAATCTAGTGTATATTTTCAGTGCAGAATATTTATTAACAGTGGTTGTGCAAAACAAGAAGTGTTGAGGATGTTAATCTCCTATCATCTCCCCAAAACCTGCCCTTTTCTGTCCTCCTCGTGTCATTCCTCGTCCGTCCTTTGCAGAGCAGCATACCCTTTCCCAGTAGTGTTTCACTATCTTGCTGATGGTTGCCACTGTTTGCTCAGCTGCTTCCCCTGTCCTGTGTTGTTTTCTCTTTCGCCAGCCTTCCTTTTCTTTCTGGTCTGAATTTGCACGTTTAGTCTGCTCTTTCAGATCTCTGCTCTCTCCTCTCCTTTCCCGCTCCTCGGCTTTTCTGTAGGTTTTAGATCTCTCCCTTGTTTTCTGGAATGC
This sequence comes from Fulmarus glacialis, assembly GCF_000690835.1. Lineage (NCBI taxonomy): Eukaryota > Metazoa > Chordata > Aves > Procellariiformes > Procellariidae > Fulmarus > Fulmarus glacialis. The sequence goes on from NW_009188684.1 coordinate 8,011, forward strand.
ATTCCCCCGCCCCCCCTGTGCTTTTTGTCACCTGCACCCCTTTGCTCCCTGGCGTGTCTGATGTTGTTGCTCTGCAGCATTTCCTCCCACCTTCCCGTCAGAGCCCCCCCTCCCTACAAGGTTCCCTCCTTGTCCCTGACCCGCGGCCACCTCATCGCAGCCGGATGAGTACCGAAGGCTGTCACGCTGTTGTGCAGAGCAACGGGCTGCTCGCCCTCAGCGCACCGCAGCTTTAGCAGTGCTCTAGTGCAGGCAGGGGCAGGAGAGCGAAGAGGAGGGCAGCTGGCAGTTA
>NW_009188684.1:8317-17543 GCF_000690835.1 Fulmarus glacialis
ACCGAGGAAGCAGCCGTAATCTTGCCTCGCGGGGAGGGTGGCTGGAGGAGCCGGCTGGAATCCAACACGTGCCTCTTTCTGGCAGGCAGGTGGGAGGGAGACCTGGAGCTCCGTCAGTGGGACTGATGTGGGAGATGCTAAGCGTAGCCCCCGGTGCCATCTGTGGAAGCGCCCTTGCCTCTCCACAAGCGCGACATTTGCTGGGCTTTTGCTCACTCAGGGCTGGTTTTACCCGTTTTTTAAGAGGTGACAAAACCCCACCCTAGCACAACAAGACAGCAGGTCTGTACCACCACTTGCCAGTGTCTGGATTAGGCAGTGAGCCCAGGAGGGTCCTGACTTGAATAACTGGGGAAAAAAATGTTTCCTTCCTGGGCACGGTAATAATCAGATCGTATTAACAAGTAAAATTTGATTAGGCTTCTGATTAGGAAAGAGTAAGCCAGGAGTTTGAAGCTTGTTGTGTCAACAGAATAGATTAGCTTCAGTCTGATGTTCTGCTTTCAATAAGAAACTGGTAATGAAATTACAGCGTCCGACTTCCTCCTGGGGTTCTGAACATGATACAGGGCTTGGAGACAATTGCTAAATATCATAGGATATGCACTGGGACTTAGTCAACAACCAGACAGAAGACTATCAAATCGCTACATTGGAATAAAAAATAATAGTAATGGAGGAGGGAAATCTTTGCCTTTAATGAACGAGATAAAACTTGTAGGTTTGGAAGAATCTGGTTGGTTGCTGTCGTTTGCCTCGGGTGACCACTCAGGAGGGCAGAGGTACCAGCTGAAGGACCCCAAGCTCACTGCTGTACAAGGCTTTGTTTTGCAGAAAATAGGAACATAAAAAATGGCTAAGCCGTCACAGATTACAGCCCAGTTCAATGCTGAAAAAATTCTGAACGATTCTGACAGTTGAACCTTTTTATTGAAAAGTGTTGAAGTAAGCAATGTCACCAGCACCTTGTGAACAGGCTAATTTCATGCAAGAAGCAACTGCCAACATAATGTTACCTGGAACGGTAATGGAGTTTGGGTTTTTACTGAGAACAGATTTTAGATGAAAAGGAGAAAATAATTCTTGTAATTTTTTTGTTGAGCCTGGGTACTTTCAGCGAGGGCTTAGAAACGGCTAGCAGATCTCCACGTACTAAACTGTTGTCATTTTGCCATTCAAACCACTGTCACAGAAATTCAGTGTATCAACTGTTAAAACCATGTGGTAAATGTGTAACATATTTAGAAATATAACTAATGCTTAGCCTACTTTTCTCATCAGAATAGGATCCGGTGACAGTGTGATTAATCATAGGCTGTTTGGCATCAGTAGGGGGAAAAGAAGCCTATTAACGCTGCCTTGCTCTCCAGGCGCTGAGACTGTACTGGAAGAAATGATCTCTGACGTGGGGGAAGACGGACTGCTAATTCAAAAAACAAAATTCCACCCGCTGTCAAGAATGATTAGGGATCAGAAGGGTACGTTTGTGATGATTGCTTGATCTTTGTGGCTAACAAAGTTAACTGTCTACAGTCAACCCCCTGTTAATGTTAACTGTGGTATTTTACATTGTACCTAAAACTTTCCCCTGCCCCAGATATGTTCAAGCGGGACAACTTCTCCCTCGGAGCATGCTCACTCACGCTAGCTCAGGCACCAGAAGCGTGAGAGGGTGAACATCGCTCTCTGCTCAAAGCAGCAAGCTCTCCTTCTGCTGGTTACTTCAGGCACCGGTGCAACTGGCTTTGGGTGCTCTCTCTACGCAGTGCTTTGCTTTGCTGCATACCTGGCCATAGCTAACAATACTCTGCCAACTTATTTAGGGGATGGGAGCAAAACAACATTTCTGCTACCTCTTTGAATTTCAGTCTCATGGATTTAAATCAACTCGTTCTCTGTGCTCCATTACAGCTAGGCTACCTCTGTCTATTGCAAAAATGATTCGTTTGGCCATGACCTCTGTGGATTTTGTCCTCCCTCAGATCACAACCTACGGGAGGGAGCAAGATGTCCTGCTGGAATACCAGGTCTTGTGTTCCAAGGTCTCTGCAGGAAACCTGCAGATTGTCCAAAGCGCACATCAAGGGTAATGCTTCGTAATCCATCAGCTGAGAGAGAGCAGGATGGTGTACGCAAACGGGAACAGTCTGGAAAAACAAGCTGCTGTCGTGTGCGCACCCCTCATGCAGCAGATAGGAAAGTGCTTGTACTTAACTGGAACCAGGTAGCGGTATCAAGGCTCAGGTAGAGTGATTTGTCGTAGAGGGCATGTGAGCTAAAGGTAGCCGGTGCGAACCAGGCAGCTGCAGGGAAGGTTGTCTTGCAAGGCCACCCTCAGTTAGGTAACTCTATCAGTAATACCAGATAAAGCTGAGATTGCTTCAGTACTGACATCGAAACCACTGAGTTTGGGTACAGATGTATCAGAATTGGGACCAATGGAGAAGGAGTAATTAGAAGCAAGTTGATCATTTGGGAGGAGTCTGGGGGGAGAAAAGGAGGTACAAGGGGAGCAAAAAAGCAGGTTCAGAAATGGAAAAATGGAAAGTAAGATAAAGATCAGGTAAAGAACAAAGGAGGGCGGATTTTCCAACAGTAAGAGTATGAACTTTTACAGATGGTAGTGCAGCTCTCCCACCGGCCCGAGGACACCAGGGTGCCCGAGGGAGCCCTTGGGGCAACTCGCTGGACTGCCCATCAGGTCTGCTTGGAAAGGCCTGGTGTAGGAGGGTAGAGCCAAGAGGGGTAACTTGCACCTTAATGTTAAATGGTGTGGGGAGAGAAGGGGGACAGATTTGTACTTCAGGAGTAGTTGCGTGTGGTTAATAGGATTTAACAGGGGTAAACAGTGGCTTTGTAGCTGCGTGTAATAGCAAGCCAAATAATGTAAATTGATAACAGTAGTCTGTTTGTTAGTTAATGAGGTTATTTGATTTATAAATTATCAGTAATACGTTGATTAATCAATAAGCATTATAGTCCCTATCAGTTATGTCTCAAGCCCGCAATGTAAAGGAGGGGAGTCAGACCCTGAGGCAACAACCTAGCAGGTAGTTCTTCTGAAATTGGACCTTGCACGGCTGTGTCTCTGCAGGACCCGAGGCAGTAAGGAAGCGCTGGAAACGTATCTTAAATATCAGTCTGATTCCTTCTCCGCTTAGCCTGTCTTCCATAGTAGTCTGCAATCTTTTGAATTCCTCCTTAAAGGTGATGTATTTAATTTAAAAGCTCTTTTATTCCCAGTAGTAGCCCATTAGTTCCTACATGGTCAAAATGGTCTTGGTCTCTCATATGTCCTGGTAAATATTCTGGTTCCAGTTAGTTTCAGATTATGGTACCTGTTTCGTAATGGGGGGGTTTGCAAATTTGTACTTGGAACTTTATAATCAGCTTTCCAAATCTGTTTGCATGCTTTATAGCTGCCGTTGCAGACGGGGTTTTTTCCTGGGTAGCCTGTTATTTTTTCTTCCTGTGAAATTTACAGATGTTGTTTCAGTTTCTTTTTGAGAAAATTCTCATTCCTGATTTAATTTCCTTTGAATCTTTTCTAATGATTCTCGGTCAGCTTTGATGTCTTATGAGTCATTTCATTATTTGTTCCATCTCGGTTCCTCGGTTCCTGACAGTTTCTCTCTTACCACCTCTGTCCTGCTGTGTTAGTTTTTGAATTAGCCAGAATTTAGTCTTTTTCCCATGTGGATGAGCATCAGTAATACATAATGGGTGTGCTATTTGTGATATCTTCACACCAAAATTCTCTTCAGGATGGTGGAAACAGAGAGGCTGTTTTCCCACTTCGAAATTCTCCTGCCTTTGCTGTTTACCCACGTTCACTGTTTCTTTGGCCATGTCTCTTCCACATGCCCAGCCAGCAACAAATGGCTGTGCCTTGTATTTCAAGTGGCTTTATTAGGGCTGGTGAGTAGTACATTTTTATGCCAGATTAGTTATTATACATGTCTTGCGTCAAGATCTAGTTGGATGAAAGAACTGAGTGCATTAAAATATCATTTGAGAAGGGTTTATTAGTAAATAACACCTTGTAATGCACTTGAATACTTTTCCTCATGTAAATTTATGTAAATGTTTTTGCATTGAAAGCTGAATCATTATAATAAAGGCAGTATTATGTATAGTGAAGAAGCTGAGCTGTTTGGATTTGGTCACCGTATCTCTTGGAGTTGAAGAGGCTCCTCCTGTCCACAGATCACAAGGAAGGTTTTTTTGTTTTTTTTTTTTCTCTCAATTCATCTCTGAACTCTGAGTTGAATGGTACTGATTGGAGAAATGCAAATGTTTAAAAAGTTCTCTTGGTATCTACTGCTATAGGCTGGATTACTGCTTCAACAAGTTCTGCTCCAGGTGCTTCTACTGGTTCAGCCGTTAGACCTTCCTTGAAACTTCGGAAGCAAATATATCCTGCTTAATGCCAACTCTCTGCACACTTTCAGTAACAGTTAAAGTTACTTTTCAGTGTTTAAATCTCTGTCCTGCTGCTACTGGAACTAGACGGATTTGTTAATTTGTTGAATTTACCTCTGCCCGATACTATAGATTGCTCCCTCTCTGGAGCTATATGAAGAGATTTGATGGCTTCCTCTGTTGGAACTAAAGATGTCCACGAAGGGCAGCAGCTTTGTAAAGGTTAGCTCTGACTGCCTTGGGATCCAGATCCGTTCTTGGTGGTAGCTATTAGCACCTTTTAGCTAGTGTAAATGTAGAGAAGCATATACATAATGAGGAGAGAGCAAATGTTTGAATAAGCACTCCAGAGAGAGCAGTAGGGATAGATAGCATTAGGATGGAGCACTGTACCTGTCAAAGGACTACATCCTTGGAGGGCAGTGACCACAGCAACATTCCCATCTCAGCTTCTTTTTTTGCCTTTTTTTTTTTTTAAGATTTGCACTTGAAAAAGATCTAGCTGTCGCTAAAGATAACTTTTAATGAGTTATGCTCCTATTTATGGGCAATTTCCCTCTTCCCTTCTCTCCCTCACCTCTTTTTTGAAGGACCAAACGACTGATTTTTCAGGCAGAGGCAGTGTGAAAGGAGGGGATCCAGGAACGTTATTTTCTCAAGAGCTTCTAACCGCTGCTGGCTTTTGCTGCCAAACTTGTATTTCTTACCTCTGCCTATAACATGTGTAAAACTTTCAGTGAAAAAACTCTGCTTTTCCACTGTTGTTCTTGATATATTTTGGATTAGGAAAATCTGGGACACAGCACTGTGCAGAAGACACGCAGCAAACCCAGACTGTACCGCAAAATGGATTACTTCAAGGTACAGCTAGTGGGGGTTAGAAAGACTTTGCACATAGAATTGAAACTACCTTATGCCACACACTGGTAATCTTGCTAACTCTAATTTTATCAGAAAGTCTGTCTGATCTGATTTCCATATGCTGTTTCTTTCTGTTTAGTGAGTGCAGTCACTTTGGCCAGTTGTGTTTGTTGTGTGTGTTTACTTTCTTAAATTCATGGAAATGAGTGTGATCTTTCTTTTTTTTGAGTAATAAAAACAGAGAGAGCTTTTATATCACCATCACTGAAATTGAATTTATGGAAATATTTTGCCTATATGAGGTTTTATTTTATTCTTTAATTAATTTCATTTCCTGAATTTAGATTCAATTATGTTCTTCCTTTTAAATGTATTCTGTTGTCCATGCTAGACTAGCTCTTCTTGTGACGGATGCAAATATTAATGAAATCTCAGATCTGGTGTGTAGACATGAATGAACACTTACAACACAATCTGAATTTGTATTTGCTTTCTAGCTCTGGAGAAAACAAATTGTCATCAGTGATGTACCTATGCAGGTGATTACTTGACCGCTCCGGTGAGAATCTCAGGGGAAAAAAGGATTAGGTTGACGTGAGTTTGAGCTGAGGGAAGCATCGCTCCCATTCCAGATCTGTAGTTGGCCTCTTTTAATATAAGATTTATTATATAGAAATTTTTTCTGAGCAAGGTTGAATGTAGATTTGTATTGAAAGAGAGATTGCTTTTTCCTAGAAAAAGTAAATGGGTGGAAATTTTTAAAATTTTAAAATTCTATTTAAATATTTCCACCCATTTAATCTGTTACATCTTAGAGCAATAGGATGCTACTTTTTTCCCTCTGCTCTCTCCAGTCCAGGTCTGGGTGGTGTGCAATAAATCCTTGCATCACAATTACATGGACTGAAACGTATGAAAAAAGATTACATCCTTAAACATAAGACTTGTGCTGGCATTCCGGTACAAAGATTCCTAATGTTATTTATTTAACATTATTTCTAGTTGTATGAGTGACAGGAAGAGTTAGCCAAAAAAAAGAGTAAAAGGCTTAGGCACATTGGTGCCATAAGTATATGTTATGGTATGACAGCTGAGCCTTTGTAGTGTGGATTAGATTTTGTGCAATTTTTCCAAAACGGGGAGACTCCAGGGGACTCCAGAACAATGGATACGAACATGTAGAAGCCCAAGCATGGGAAGTTGGGGTATGTTTCTATTTTGTTTTCCTTTTTATGTTTATAGTTGTGTTAAACTGCCCATTTTATGTTTATAGTTGTGTTAAACTGCTGGTATTTATCTCAAGGTGCTTTGGCATTTCTGAACTAAATGTCCTACAAATAAGCAAATGCTGGCGAGGGCAGCAGAGAATCGATCTATACAGAACAGGAGATGCGAAAATGAGCACTAGGGCAGGGAACAGAGGACGATGGAAGCCTTAGCTGTGTCACCAGGTGAAACGTGAGAACAGGCAAAAGATTTGGGGGGGTGGGTGTGTGATGAGGGAGGTACATTACTGTTTTCTCACTAAGGAAAAAAAATTCCTAATAATTTGTCAGGCTCTACCTTTTCAAGCTGAAATTGTTTACTACATAAAAGTGAATGCCTTGCTGCTGACAGAATAAATGTCTCTATTTAGAATGTAAATGAGAAAAATGTATGAATTACAGGACATTTAAAGAATTGTGAGTGGCTGGGTGGATGGAGTTAGTCTTATTTTAAAAATTGACTTTGGCGTAATTTGATAATAAGTAATAAGCTTAGTTTCTGATTCTCTGATGATTTGAAACGTAGCAAATCGTTATGAAACGTGTGTGCTGCATGACACGAGCCATACACAGCTAAGGGGGTGTGTGTGTGGTGGGTTGGTTGGTTTGTTTGTTTGCAACCTGTCTACCTCCCTTCCTACCCTCCCGCTGCAAGAAGGTGCTGCCCACCCTCTCCGGCAGACCGCCGTCAGGGAAGGCTGAAGTCGGCCTCGCTCAGCACTGAATTATGCCAGCGTGAGGATGCTACCCTTTTCCAGAAGGGCGCGGGAGCCCTTCAGGGGTTAGGAGAAGCACGTAACTAGCAGTTGTGTGCCTCCTGTGTTCCCTCCATCTTCTGCCTGGAGGAGGAATCTGTTTGAAAAACCTGCATTGGGCAGTTCTTGGAAACGGACACCTGGATGGAGATCCAGTCTCGTCAAAAGAAAACCTAGAAAACAGTTGCACAGATGTGGTTGACACAGGAGGTCATGATCTCATTTCATATGTCATTGCTTAATCTTAGCTGAGATAATTACATACATATGGCTGTCTAAACATGAAGTCAACAGGAAGGTATCCAGCTACATGTGGTACTACAAGTAAATCAGATTTAACTGCAACAGCCAGCAGCTGAGGATATTAAGTGAATATCGGAAGTTCCCTGACAAAATTTATCTTAAAAAAATACAACAAATTTACATTTATTCATTCTTTGTCTGTCTCTATGGGCTGGTACCAACATGGATAAAACTCATGCTACTATCTCATAATGTTCAAGTAATATTCGATATAGAATTTAAAGTTACTTATTTGTGTATGTGTTTCAAACCATGACAGAATGAAAACTTTCTGCCCAGGAAGAAGTCTGCCTAAATCGTCTGTGGTGCTGGGTTGATGCCGGCAAGTCACGGGTAAGATACAGGTGTGGCTCGCTTGTTTTACCGCAAGCAGCCTGGTGAGCATTTACCACCAGTGAAGGCTCTGAGCAGCGGCCAGCCCCAGCAGCGCAGTAGCTGTAGGTGCGGTAAAGCCCTAGAATGGAGGCCGTTCTGTAGCACTCGGAACCAGTACAAAATGTCCCTGTTGCTTTGCCTTTTGTTGTGTTGGCCCTAAGTACTTTTTTTTTTTTTTCCCAGAAGGCCTCATCTTCTGGCCGTACCATTATCACGTTTCTGTGTGTTTCAATAGTGGCTCATACCCACTGCAGCACAGCTATAATTTGGTATTATCACTTCTGGGGACTTACAGAGTTGCTTGGGAAGCCCATGGGGTATTTTTGCACGATGCTGCCTTTGCAGCATGCAGACAATTCTGTTGGCTTGTTCCAAGCTCAGCGGCAGTTTCCTGTACGGCCATGAACACACACCACAAACTGTCTTAATTTCCCAACCTTAAAACAAGAGGATCGGCTCTCCCCCACTCCCCCTTGCTGCGCTTTTAAACCATTTGCGAACAGGGATTTTTTTTTTTCTTCCCGTGTGTAGTAAACTGAAGTTGAACTCTGGAGCGGTGATCTGAACAGGCCCCCAAGATTCACTGCTCGGGCGTTTTTTTAGCCAGGTCACAAGCAGAGACCTGCACGACGAACTTTCGGAAGGTGTCACGTGCCTGCCGGGCACGTGCTTTTCTCTGCGTGAGCGCTCGTGCTCTCTAGGTGCGGACCCTCTGGTCCGCAAGAAGGCCCGAACGCCCGCACCGAGCCCCCCGGGCTTCGCGGGACTTCTCGTCCCCGCCAGGCTCTTCGGAGGCATACTGGCGGGATTAGAGCCAGCAGCGGCGCCAGCTCCGGGCACGGGCCCTCCCTCGTGTTCATACCTGTTCTTGTAAACTGAGATATTTCAGACAAGCGAGTGAAGACATACTTCAGTTTTATTGTTGTTTAGGCATGGATAGAAACATTAATTCTTTTGCACTCTTGGTTCTTGAAACGTGCCTATAGTGAACTCGGAGCAGTGAAAAACCCAGCTCCTAGGACTGACGATTTAAAGTGCATAGGAGATCTAGCAGAATCCCAAAAGGCGAGGAGTTGTTTCTATTCCTTTTCCATAGCTGTGGAAGCTGAAGGACTTTTTTTCTTCTCCTCTCCCCTGCGTTCCCCAGACAGTGGTACGAAAACTTTCAGCCCTTCCCTATGCTTTCCCTTATGATCTTTGGAGGCTGCTTCTCTGTATTTAAGAACTATCTATCTGTAGTGTTAT
>NW_009188684.1:17575-36987 GCF_000690835.1 Fulmarus glacialis
CTTTCACAGGGTTGCAACTTTTCCTGTGTAGAGTCACGCCCTGTGGGTTTTTTTAAAAACTGTGTCGCTTGGCAGTGTTCTCGCACCAAAAGAAAAAGATATATTTGTATATAAAGTAACTTTTTTGTGTGTTCACGTTTTATTTTGGAAAAACAGGTGTTTAAAAATTTTAGAATTTTTTTAACAAAATTCTAAAAAGAAAAAAATCACAATATTTACAGAGATAACAGAATGGCTTAGCCATGCAAAACAAATTACTTTGGTTTTTCCCCCATTTTACTTTGGTTTAAATATTAACCAAGATTATAATTTTTTTCTTTTTGCCAAATAAAACAGTAACAAATCAAAGTTTAGAGGCATGTAACAGGATTTCCCTCCAATATTTTATACAGCATAGAGTTTATAGGACATCTGATGTATTTAATCCATGCCAATGCACTACAGGAAGCTTTTATTAAGACATCAGTCACTACTGCCCAGACATTTAACATTTTACAAATTTACAAGTAACAGTGTTTTCTTCCCTCTAAATAATGCAAAAGTGGCAAAATACATTTCCTCACGTCCATCTTTTTCTTTTTATTTATTCATTTATTTTTGCCTACCAGTCTATAAAAACTTACTTTTTCCCTGGATCTTTGTAAATGGAAACCTGATGTTCTGCTTACTCTACCGTTCCTCTCCATCAAAGCTTCCTGTTACTTTCTTCCAGAAAATAACCTTCCGCGTAAGATGAAACTTCTCTCCCTTGAGTACACCTTTCTATTGGCCATTTACCCTAAAACATTTTCTTATCAGTACCATTCTAAAAATTCCCTCACGCATAAAACATGTTTATAAAGTTACAAACTTGAATGTAACTAAAGATACATAGACGTTTCATTGTTACAATTATATGTACTGTTTGATAAATTAGGTACCAGTTAAAAACACTAAAATTATCTCAAGGTGCATTCAATATCTGTAGCATAGTTAACAAAAACACACAAAAAATATATATATATATTTTCTTTTTTTGTGGGAAAAAAAATGCAGCTTTGATATGACCACTTTTTAAAAAAAAGTTTCCAATTCGCACTGGTATCTTTTTGAAATGAAGAAAAGGTACTTAAAAGTACTTTAAGGCAGCGGATAACATAAAGGAATCAAAATTAATCCAGAATTCCAGTTCCTTATCCTAATTCTAACATGAAAGATGACTGATAATGTATCAGTAAAATGTGTGTCTTGCTTTAGAGGAACAGGATTATTAGCCACTGTCTGTACGTAGGCTAGGAATTTTTCATTGTGTTCCTTGCTCAATACCCAGCCTTCTCCGTGGAAACTCTTTATTCCCTTTGCGGCTGTCTAGCTTTGCATGGATTTTTAAATGTTCACTTTTATTAACAATTTAGTTTATTCTTGTCACAGCTGTCACCCTTCCTCTCTACCGTCATTTCAAAGAATGAAAAAGGAGCTTGACATTTTCCTTTAAGACAATCTTACACTCTAGGTACTTGCTACAAAGCAGAGGCTTCACTGATAACAATCAGAATTAGACATGTACCTGCTCAAAGGGTGTCATAAAAACAATTGAAATAAAACCATTACACTATACATCAGATTAACAGCAACTCCCAGAACAAAGCCTTACAGTGTATAAAAATAGCTACGTAAAAAATTTACATAAAGGCAAACAAAAAGAAATCTTCAGTGCAGACATTTACAAAAAAATATTTCAAACAGAACACAACATGGTGACCTATTATCATGGCTGTTGCCAAAATTAGTTTGTGGGGTTTTTTTCAGCTTGAGATAATTGTGTCTAAAATCCTTTGAAAACTTGGTAGTATGATCTGTTTAATACTTGAACCATGAATAGCTGTCACTTCTCTGTATATGTTTAAATACAATCCACGTTCATGCTTCAATTGGTCTATATGTATTCTCTGAAAATATGAAAGATAAAGCCAGTTAAACATTTTCAAATATGTCAACCAAAATAACTACTCAGTATCTAACCTTCAAATAAACAGCTACGTGAATAGTGCTTTCTTCTGCCATTCAATGATGAGAACACTTTCTTTCATGATAAGAATAGCTGTTGCAATATTGTTCCCGGTAAATCCAGTTAAGTTTATCTGGTAAGTAATGGATTTACGGATAAGCTTTTCTTTATGTAGATCTACTGATCTGAAGAAATAAAATAACTGGAGTAAAAGATTGCACTGAAGGCACACGATGTTATTTTAACTCCTATATTCAATAAATACCCGCAGCTAACTTCAGCTCCATCTAATCACCTCAATATTGCAATGTTGCGAAGGTACCAGGTCCAGAAAAAAAATACAAAGCAAGCCCTAACCAGGAAGACTACAGAGTTTTCCCACAGAATTGCAGTAGAAATGCTGGGTATTTACACTGCAACTTTTTCAAGATCCAAATTTATTTTCCATTTTTAAATCATTCATAGGGCATAATTTTGGTATTCCCAATTCCCTCTTTCAAACTAGTAAAACAGTAATAGTGCTAGCAAAGTGCATACAGCAAGACTCCATCTCTTTATATACTATATAATCATGCTACCTCGTGAATTCTGAATATTTAGTGCAAAAATAGTGCCTTGTACTTTAAAATTTCAGACAATACTAACATATTGAAATTATTAACAAGGAGAGCTGTCTTTAAATAAGAAACTTTTAAAATCATAGAATCATTAAGGTTGGAAAAGACCTCTAAGATCATCAAGTCCAACCGTTAACCCAACACCACCATGCCCACTAAACCATGTCCCTAAGCGCCTCATCTACACGTTTTTTAAATACTTCCAGGGATGGTGACTCCACCCCTTCCCTGGGCAGCCTGTTCCAAGGCCTGACCACTCTTTCAGTAAAGAAGTTTTTCCTAATGTCCAGTCTAAACCTCCCTCGGCGCAACTTGAGGCCATCTCCTCTCGTCCTATCGCTGGTTACTTGGGAGAAGAGACCAAGAGACCAACCCCCACCTCGCTACAACCTCCTTCCAGCTCAGGGGGCTGAGTGGCCTGAGGATAACTGCTCTGACTATTAAAAACTGGGGCAAAGAAGGCATTAAGTACCTCAGCCTTATCCTCGACTTCGGTGGCAACGTTCCCCCCCGCATCCCATAAGGATGGAGATTCTCCTTGGCTCTCCTTTTGTCATTAATATACTTGTAAAAACATTTTTTGTTGTCTCTCACGACGGTGGCCAGGTTGAGTTCCAGCTGGGCTTTTGCCTTTCTAATTTCCTCTCTGCACGACCTAGCGAGATCCCTGTACTCTTCTCGAGTTGCCTGCCCCTTCTCCCACAAGCGATAAACTCTCCTTTTTTTCCTGAGTCTCTGCCAGACCTGGGACAGAGCTGGACAATCTAAACATGAAATGTGGTAATTCCACTCACAGTGCACCACCACTGAACACTTGCTACTCTCATTTTTAAGAACAGTTGATGACTAACTCAAGAAACCTCAATATGGTTAGCTGGTTTCCACACTGTTGTGCTACCACAGTGTTAATTTAAAACGGCCTTAGTTGGTCAGAAAAATGGTCTAAACCCCTCCTTTGGGTACTAAGGGGAGAGATGCAGCAGTGGCACATATATATGCAGCAGTGGTGTATATATATGCGAACACCGGGTGGTGCTGTTGGTGCTTTGTAATGCTCCTGTAATTCCTAACAGAACTTCTGCATTTATCTAATTATTTGTATACAGTTTATTTCATACAGATCTCAGTTGGGGAAACTTTCATACCTGTTGCATTGTTACTAACTTAATATACAGTGTCTCTTTCCAGGATAAAATTGCTAACAGTATCAGTATGTGAAATGTTGAGTAAAAGAATGATTTTGTTCTAAGGAAAGTTTCATGCCTCTTGCAGTGATGATGAATAAAGCTGACTACAGACTTAGAAACTGTTGCTTCCACTAAGGGAAGAAGGTTCCTGTGAACATTTCAAGTCATAACTCAAAACCTTCTAAACTATACTTAAACATACTCTTCATATACATACATACACACACCCCCCCAACCCCAGTGATATATTATACAAATTTGTATTTTCATTTCCCCAAGTATGTGGATTAAAATAAAGTCAAGTACTAAGTTATGTCTAAATGTCAGGCTGCTTTAATATGTGCGTATGCAGGTATGAATTCTTAACTGGCCAGGGGCTTGAGTCTGTCCGTCCTAATACTACACCACTCAAAATCACTCCACTGCCTAACCTATGAAAGGTGAGCAACTGACTCCAAGCTATCACTGTGATCGCTAGACACAGATTCCTAGAGAGAAAGGGTGAACAAAGAATGTTAAACGCTCAATATGAAACGCTTACCTGGAATGATGACTGACACGTTTTGTCTCTTAAGTTTCAGATTTATGATTGTTTTCTTCTAGTTTTTTGTTTTCTTCTATATTTCCAAGATCTTTGTCTACATGTTTTGATGCTGTCCTATAATGAAAAATTAAGGTCATTTTTACGTGTCTACAGCACTTTGTTCCATCCTCACATTCATGACACTGCCTCCTCCTCTCTCAGTAATACATAAAATTCTTACAGTTCTGGTCTGAGCGGAGCAATAGGCTTGCATATGTCTGTAAATAGACCAACAGCACCAGATCCCCCACTGGAGTTAGTACCGCAGGAAGTATTGCGGTAGGGCTGTGTACGTGTGTTTTACTTCTTGAGGAATTCAGAATCGTTCGGAGCTAGCAGACATTTAGTAAGGTTAAACCAGTTGTGCAGATCTATGTTTCTTGACAAATTAATTGTGTAGCTTGTTTCAATAAACAAGAGTTTGCTTTAAGGCATACTAAAACATTGCAAGTGTGCCTAAGATATCTTGATCAACATAGCAATCTTTTGTGTACTTGTAGTAATTGACTTTCAGAGCCCGTGCCAAACGGAAACTCTTTAACTGTAAAGAAATTAATGAAAATTCCGGCAACACTGAAAAAACCCACTCTGGCTTCCAGATCTGTGCTGGCTACGACTGACAAGCTTGGGTAAAGAAGAGATTGTGTACATGTTTGGGGGGCGGGGAAAAAGAGGTATGCCTCATTTAAAATAGCAGGTCTTCCTTAAGGCAAGTAGTGGAGATGAATTAATGAGTTAAGTGCTTAGTTTAGCTTAGCACAATAAAACCACTAAGCCGTTCATTTAATGTGTGAGAAGCCTCACTGTCTGCCAAGGTGAAAGATTCCTGCAGTGCTGCGATAACGTTTTGAAGGCCGCAATTTTTAAAATGTAAATGGGCAAATGTGTTTGAGTGGGACAAAGCGAATCCCTTGTGTCAAAGCAGATACTGTATACTTATTTTCTCTATGGATAATTTGTTTCCCCTTACAGAAAAGTAACGTCTGTTGTGACAGATTCATGCATATGCTCACCCTTGCTTCAGGGTAAAGACCCGTAGTGATACCGACTTGCAAAATACAATGAAGACACAGGTTAGCAAGATAGTGTGACATGTCACGCTGACACCATGCAGGTATGTACCTCCCAAACCCGCTGATCTAAACACTTGCTAGTGGAGTGTTTCTGTGCACATCCTCCATCTGAGCAAAGGCCGCTAGCAGTGGCTCAGCACTATGCGTGCCCTGAGTTGAAGCAGCCTTCAACGGTACTGCTAAGAGAGTACAGTTTAGTCCTTGTCTCAGAAGAGCTTCTGATGGGGTGCAAGCACACCTAACCCTCCACGCCTCTGGGAGCCCTGCTGAAATGCTGCTCTCGGGGCTGGGGAGCAGCGTGTGCGGTGGAGTGCCGGGGGGCATGGGATTCTGGGCCCAAAATCCCACCGATTACGCTGAATGGGACCATTCTAAAATCTTTTCGGTTTTAGAGTAGGTTATTTCCTGAGTACCTCTAAGTTTTAATGCTTCAAAGCTGCATTTACCTTTTACTGTTGGGTTTAGAGTGCTTCTGTTATGTCTGTGTGGCTGACAGCAAGGTGTCTGTGCTGAAAACCCACTTACTGCAAAGATCCAAACTTCTGCTTATTGCAGGCAAATTTAATTTTTAAAATGCTGAGATTATATCACAAAGTAACTTGTTCTACAGGGGTAAATTTCTATTGTGCAGCAACCTTCTTCCGGTATTCAAAACCTGAAACACGTGATGTGCACAGCAGGAAAGGATGTAGGATGCAATGAAGAAGAAAATTCAATGCTTTGGTAGAGATTGACCTTCTGTGATCTTAATAATCTTTCACAAACCTCTTTAAGCCTAGTAAAAAAGAAACAAACCCTCAAACAAACACATCCCTTAAAAATTAAAAAACTTCTTTTTTTTCCAATTAAAAATATGTTTGTTTTAGGTTGAGCACAGGATTTGGCTTGTCACGTGGCTAATAAGCCTTTTCCATAAATAAGTCTTACAAAATTGGAGACAGTAGGGAAAAAGAATCTGGACTCGGGCAATTACCTGAGCTGAAATGAGTCGGAGGCGAGAAAGAAGTATCACGCACATCTGCCCTCGTGTAACCGCTTATGTCTGCTCTCGGAGACAAGAGAGTGGACTGGATAGACTATTGGCATGGCTCAGTGTGGGCCTTTTTTTTTTGGCCTCTTATCAAGAGTTTTACAGTGCCCAAAGCAGACTGAATTTCACATGGCCTGACACTTAACAGCAGAGAGAACTGTAACTAGTATTACTGGTCCTTGATGAGGTTAAAATTGTTTAGTGACTAAACCTGGGAGGTTCTGCAATGCGATCAGGTTTTGATTTTTAAAGTGTTCTATTTTAGTTCTGCATTCAATGAAACTGTTCCCCTCACAAAATGTCACCTCTATTTTCCTAAAGCCAGAATGGGTGAAAATGGGAGATTTAAAAGGCAGGCAATCCAGAACTCTTTTGGAGGACAGAATATACCACTTGCTTGAAATGAAAGCAGCAGCAGTTTTTCATGTCTGACACTCAGATGGATTTAGATTCTCAGTGCCTGAGACTGGAATACAGCAGTTTAATTCTGGTGGTTTGGTGATCTTGCTGACTTTTTTTTCCTTTTTTTTTTTCTTTTTTTTTTTTTTCTTTTCTTGTTCCCCGAATACTGATACCTAGCAGATTCACCACCTCGGCACAAGCAATACTGCTGCCTTTTTTAGTACTATCTAAATAGCATTATTAAGAGACAGAAGAGTAATGTTGCACTGAGTTGCAGCAGTGGGATCCATTGGCAGTGCTCTGCCAACAGCAGAGGAACACGCGACCCTGGCATGGCACCAATCCTCGGGGCTTGACAGACGTGGCTGGGGTTTGTAACAGAGAAATGGCTCAAACCATGGTTTCTATCACTTCCTGAGGTGACTTGAGGCACCGGACAAATGGTCCTTTGCCAGCTGAACATTCCACAACAGTTGTTCCTTACTATTTTTGTGCATTAACTACTGTCAGCTTGCTCGATTTGCAACTCAAGAGCGACTTCCTGATGCTGTCTGAGCAGCTGGGAAATGTGGTCCGGATGGATGGAAATATTCCAGAGGATTTGCTGGAAAGGGCAAGACAGCCCACTTGCCCAGGCCGTCTCACACACTTTCACATGATCTACAGCTCCACAACAAAGCCCACACCTTAGCATGCTCTGGCCATATTGTTCTGAAGAATGAGAAGTGGGTTGTATGAATACGAGTTTACTTATGTCTCTCAACCGTTTTTTTTAAATCCATTTGTAAAACATGGATCATTCTGAGCTCTTGCTAAAATTATGACTCGTATTTTACATTTATCTATGCTTGCTCTTCAGGAAAATAATTATCCTCAGGGAATCCTAATCAAAGTCACTCTGTAAGTAGTACCAAAGTGAGGTTTTTAGTTTTCTTCGAAGTGTATGCGTGTGCTGAGGGGCCGTTAGTTTCATGGATTTTGTTTAGATACTGTTCATAGCATTGTTTTTAATATAAAGACCATTTTCCATCTCAATTGTTTTGCCTGCTGTAGAGTAAATATAGACTGCATACAGAGTCATATAGACTGCATTTGAGTCATATAGATGACTCAAAAATCATTGTTGGATTTTAATTCCTGATTTCTTTTAATCTCACAAGTCTAGGCCTCACCCTCAATACCGTTTAAGGAAGAAAATCTGCAGTGCTCTTTGTCCTTGTTACCCAAGCCTGCAATAATGACAGGTAAGAGAATACTCGTAGCTGTAGTTCTGGGTGCTGAAGCAAGAGCCATGGATTTCATAAAGCTTGCATTACTTTTGAAAGGCATGTTAGACACTCAACTGCACTGTTGCAAAAGATTTTCTAGGAACTAACGGTCTTACACATCCAAAACTGGATTATTTGCAACCTCTTTCTATTTACCCCAATCTTGCCTTCCACTAATTATTTTCAAACGTCCATCAGTAGGAAAAAAGGCAGAGATACTAGAAAAATATTCCAGTCATCAAGAAACGAGTGACCACTTTTTAATTTGTGCTACTTTTATAGAAGTTTTGTGACATGAACTGACACTTTCAGAGATGTTTGTAACTTTGTCTTTTCTCTGGAAGGAAATTGCACTAAAAACAATAAAAATCCTGAGTCTTGTTCAAAACATACAGCAAGTTTCCTATGTATTTGGCTAGCTACGTTTGGATTCATATGCTAGTTTCCTATAAAGTATCAGAAAAGCAGAATTGTTATGCTTCAAGTGTTCAGTTTCAGAGAGACTAGTAATATTCTTGACTACTCTGACCTAAGAATTTCAAGAGTTTGGTGTGCTCTGAGTATGAACAATCCTCAGACTGCTGCTGTGCTTCAGTTTACCCAGTTGAATTTTCCCTCACTGCATTTTAAACCACTTTAACCTTGATCTAGCCTCATGTGACTTGAGATTTGTGCACCTCCAAACCCAAGGAGCAAAAATGGGACAAAGGTCCAACCCACACCCAAACCTTCCATGCCTAGAGAACAGGGATACAGGGTGCTGGGTGCATTATTTTCTTTTTAAACCTTTAATTTGTGCTGTACTCTCTGGTGTTTCTGGAACGGTGGAAATTCCATATATGAAGGATTTACTGAAGATGGGTGTCCTAGAATCACTTGACTGAGATCTGACACAAAAATTTTAGAAAGATTCTGATGTGCTAAGTTATATACTGTTTGGTGCAAATTAGTTTAAAATATCCTTTTTGGAAAAAGGAGAAATCTGCAGAAAACAAGTCTTTGGCCTTCTGCTCAGATGAAGGAGAAACATAGCATGCTGGGGTAGGTAGCCTCAACTCTTTATTCAAGAGGGGGCTGGTTGCAGGATGTGGAATACAGATGAGCCCCTGATTTATGGGATAATATTCATAGTGAAAAGAATATGTGGCAATAATCAGCTTTTGCATCAAGTGGAGCTGAGGCAGTGAGTAACTATATAAGTGATTTATTATGAATATATTCCAAGGCTACGAGTATAATTCCTACTTAGTGTGGATGACAAGACAATAGAAGATTATACAAACCACAACACCAATAATGAAAAAAAGTAATGTTTTTCTTGCCTCGGCAGACTTGGAAAGTTCTGTGCTGCTGCCTTCTCAGACTTTCCTTTGGCGTCACTTTGGGGATAGAGATTAGGTGAGTTACTGTTCAAGGGTGGGTTCAAAAAATAACTACTAACACTGTTGGCCTGTATGGAGATGGAGGGGTTGTGATTAGACACACATTGTGTCTAAAGGTGTAAGGTGCTTTTTGCAAG
This sequence comes from Fulmarus glacialis, assembly GCF_000690835.1. NCBI lineage: Eukaryota > Metazoa > Chordata > Aves > Procellariiformes > Procellariidae > Fulmarus > Fulmarus glacialis. The sequence continues at coordinate 27,242 of NW_009188684.1, forward strand.
GTCTACTTTGATTTCTAGGCTATAATTCGTGCTGAAACCTTTGTCAGACTAGGTACTGACACTCTGCTTGCTCTTGCAAGTATGGCATGCAGAAAGCAGGGAGGATAACAACAGATCAACTTAAATGTATGCTGAGAACAGGAGATTGTCAGTGATAATGCATCAATTAAGGGTTTCAGAGGCCAGCAACCATGTATCAAATATGAAGACTATTATTTAACTATAAAGGGATTTTTATTTTGTTCCCAGTGAACCTGTCTAGTCAATTCTAGCTCTAATTTTTACTCTAAGCTTGTAGAAGAGAAGTTAAGCATGAGGAAAAGAAGTGTTGTCCATTTAGAATACGCTGTATCCTATCTTTGAAGCTAAAAAAGTTATCTTAAGTCATAAACTCATGTCAGCAAAGGACATGCTATATTCTAAGACTCTTGTTAGTTCTCCCCACATACATAATGGACCAAGAAAAGATACATCACCTTCTCTGCCCTCCTTATACCCAAACCACCTCTTCCAAAAAAAACCAAACCAGTGAATCAGAGTTTCATGATTCCACATTCTCACATTCAAAAGGAAAGACAAAAGAAAATTATTCTAGATATTATTACACGAGTAGCAAAGTGTGGGAGGAGAAGCTCAATGCCATTAGTACTTTTTAATTTCTACCAAAAGAAGCATAAGCTTTGCAAAAAATACTTTTTTTTCCTGTATAATATCTGAATGTGGTTCTGTGCTTGGGTCATTTATAGCAATTCTTTATTTGAAAAACTTCCAAAACCTGCTCAGTTATGGCTGGAGTAAAATCCTTACATATTATCCAAAAAAGAGTATTTGCAAGCAGATGGAGAATTCCTTCTTGTATTTTCACATCAATGAAAACACAATGAAAACATTCATAGTAAAATCCCACTGGTGTATTTTAGATCTCATTTGATCTAACTTTAATGAAAGGTCATAGAAAGAACAACTGAACTTTAAGATTGCTTCTATACCTGCACCCATTTGTGCATGTTATGCATAACTACCTTAATCTTTCCTGTTAAGAAGCAGCTGTAAGGAACCCTTCAGAGAGCAAGCCTGCCCTCAGTTTTCCCGGGAGACAAATGCATGGGGATAAGGCTAAATGGCATAGAGTCATGGCCATCTTTAAAAGGATGGAGAAACGTGGTTACCTTTTGAGATTGTCCAGTTTATTTTCTAAAGTGAGCCTGTGTCATAATAAAGAAACTTGAAAGCAAGCAGGACTCACTGGCAAATCCTGTTCTATGCCTAGGATGGCTAAAATGTATTGATCTAGTTTTTCAGCAACGCAAGGTCTATCTTTACCAATTTTACTTCAGAAATCTCAAAGTATATATGAACAAATGAATTAAGGATCTCTCTTCTCCCTGAGATGGTTTAGACTTATTCTGTAATTTATTCCATTTTTAAAGCAAACGAGCTACCCAACTTCTAAATGAAGACAGTTTCTAGTACCAGTAAAGCCACACAGAGGTAACATCCCACAATTAAGTAGCAGGTACTATATTTAAATGCAAGAATCAGCACAGACTTGGCTGTCAGGAAACAGAACCTCATTACAGGTGACGATCTATGAAAAGTCTTGGAGTCCCACCTTCAGGAGATGCGTCTGTGAAGCATTAGCACAAGCTGATCGGACCTACCAGGTTTCCTTTCTCTATTAAATGCACCTACTGTAACAACTTTTCCCCACTCAGACTACTGGAATGCTGCAGGAAGGAAAACAGGTAAACATACATTTCCGCTTATGATTTTTTTTTTTTTTCAATTTAGTATCAAGTTTTCCATAAATTCTTACTTTGATTTCTTCACATAGAGCCAGTAGACAACACCTGCAACGAGAGCAGCCAGCAGAAGACCGACTACAATCCCCACTATTAGCTTTGCCTGGTCATTAACCTTTTCGCTATTGTCATCTGAAGCAAAGAACAGAAGTTAATGAGGTGACCTATGATAAAGTAAAGCATTACACTATTTCTAAAGAATTTCCATCAGAAACAAGAAAAGGGGTCAGAAAGTAAAAATTTTTAAAAAGTAGGCATTGTTCTTAAAAATACATTTAAAGCTTCAAGAAAGTCACATTCTTAGTCAATCATGGCACTAGTTATTTCAAATCAAGTCCAGCTTTGAAGGACTGTGAAAATTGTTCAGTGACACTACATAGGTTCTTGAACTGAGACAATCAACAAAAAGGGTTATGGAGATAGAAAACCATACATACCATTTCTATCCTCTGGCTCATCGTATTCTGGAATACTTACTGAAATGAAAAAATGTTAAAATTCAATTAAAGACAAGATGTGTTACACCTGAACATCACCTTTAATTGCCTATTTACAGCAATGACAGAAACACTGAAACTTAATTCAGTGTTTGCCAAATAATAAGGTAATTAATCTTCTCTTTAAGCAGAAGTCTTTCCTTTGTAACTATAATATCTCCAATTGAAGAATCTTAATCAAAGCCTGTAATATTAATCTCAGAAATATTTCTGACTGAGTATTTCTGTGCTACCCTTCCACAAACTGTAGCTTCTCACCACCTTTCATCATTGAAAAGTGACATTTGATTAAAGCCCAGTATGGCTGATTTGTGTTCTGAACCAAGTCATACTAGTAATACTAAACTGGAATTTGGGGACTAAAAGATTATATTAATTTAGTAACAAATAAATACTTCATCTTTGTAAATAACGTATTATTTTGCAATATTTTTGAACTACTATGTTGTAATATTATTTTGTAATATTTTTTACAAAAGTAAATAATATATTACATACATGAGATAGCTAGCCAAGAAAGTCAGGAAGACTAAGGGACTTCGTCCAGAAAGCTATCAATAAATTTTATATACACTACTGATCCAGACTGGATTTACAATTGCTTGACTTAAGACAAAAAGGTTAAATGTCTTAGTATGAACATTACTATGCAGACCTACTCTTCATACGAGTGTGAAATGTGGGTACTTTATGTGAAACAACAACTTTAAGGAAAGGGTCTTTAGAAGACACTCACTAGCAGAGACGTTCAGGGAGGTCACAGTCCTTTCTAGCTGATTTTCTGCAATGCAAGTTAAAGTCACATTTTCCTCGGGAGCAATTACAATTTTACTGGAGAATTTTCCATTAACATATTTGGTCTCCTCTGTCTGAAAAGGTAAAAAATGAAGATTAGTATCCTTAAAAAATGCAAAGAACAATACATGCGTTACCTGTATTACACACTGAAAACGTTCAGAGAGAAATAACTTTCAACTAACATTTCAGTTTTCCAATAGAAATAATGCATTATTTTATTAAATGGTAATGTGAATATTTGCAAGAAAACACTTTGGCCAAGATATCCAGTTATATCTACATTTTGTATAGTGTACTAAGTGTAAAGACGCATTTTTGAGAAAGTTCACCACATTCTGTATTTGCTTTTGTTTCTTTCAACTATTTAAAAAATATTCCAAGTGACAAAATTCTTAAAGAAAACCCAAAACCAAACTTCTAAGTTCTCATTTCTTTCCATCTTGCCGTTTTTCATTTATGTCTTTATAAGGAAAATAATCACTGTAAGTTTTCCACTTTCTGGCATCCCAAGTTGTTTCCACAGTAAGCATTATTTTGCAAAGCTACATGTATTTAGTAGTACCTGCAGTATCTGTACTGTAAGAGTGAGTGAAGTTGTTCCTTAAATTTGCTGTACATCATTCTTAGATTAATACAATGTCCAGAGAAAATTATTTTCAAACATTTATATAGCTTCAAGACAATTCCTGCCCTATAACTTCAAGTAAATGGACAAATTTTGACAGCTATACATAATTTCTGTAGGATTAAAGCAAAACCTAATGGACTAATGAAATCTACAGGACCACTGTGCATTGTACTTCCAGTCTCTGACTGCTTGTATAGATGTCTCATTTATTTTCCCTGCTAAGGCAAAATGTGGCAACGCTTCGCATGTGATTTGGTAATCAATATAAAATACTTTAGTTTGTTTATTTTCCAGGTATTCTTCCTGCTGCGTATGGGTACTCCTTATTTCTCCCCCAGGATGACTGCATTATGGTTCTGTTTCCAGTGACAAACAAGTATAATCATACAAAAACAACTATAAAAATTAGGATAAAAACTGCAAAGCCCACAAGGAACTATATTGACTGTATTTTCTGACCTGTACTTGCCACATCTCACACTACCCAGATAAAATGACTAAGTACTCTCACTTAGAAATACATATTTCATTCGTAACCTTTTCTTTTTCCTTCCAGCTTTGTAGCCAGCGGATCTTCTGTGCCTTCACCTGCTGTATTCAAAAGACCTTTAACATCAGAAATCATCCATGTAAGTACCATGTAGCTACAGCTACCACTTAACTTTCTCTTAGATAAATGAAATAGCCTTAGTTTTTTCAATCTCACTGTCTGGAAAATGTTCCTCGATTTTAAATTGCATCTCCCATGCACTATCTTTTGGTGCATAAAGTAGTAAGAAAGATACTTGCTTTATTTATGATGCTTCCACTACCAGTAACTGTCCATTGCACTGCTGGTTTGGGGAAACCTTCCACATGGCAGACAATTGTTTTAGACATTTTATTTGTGTTGGTTTTCTTTGTCATTCTGATTTGAGGTTTTCCTACAAGAACAACGTTACAGTTAACCATTTTGTTTGAAAAGGACAATTAATAATCATAGCTATCTGCTCCCTTACCTTCCACAATAAGTTTAAGTGTCTTTCTTTTCTTTAACCCTTCTACCTCCTGTAGAGTAGTTTCGCAGATGTAGTTTCCAGCATCTTGATACTGAAGACTTGAAAATGATGGACTTGTTTGCATTCTGGTATTGTCCTGATAAAGTAAGGAGTTAATCTCTGAATTCTAACTCAGAATACATTAACCTCTAAATTACAAATGTGACTACTATCAACAGAGTTTTTCACATGCTTTGGTAGATTAGAGCCTCATTCTTAAAGTGTTCCCCCATTAATAACTGTATTTGAATAGCTGACAGCAACATAACAGCATGAAAAGTGGAAACTGCTGGAGGTTTATAAAAGCCACCTCCTTTCTTCTTGAACAACTTTGCTTTCAAATCAAGGTAATAGATGTGATCGATTGTTAGTTATGAGCTTTCCTAGTGGGCTAGACAAAAACACAAGTGGTACAAACGGTTTGAGACACAGACAACTCTCCTTTAGGAACCATGAGATCAACACATGCTACTAAACAACCATCAGGTATCATTATTTTTAGTTTCCAGCAGTATAGGTTTAAGTTAAACCCACCATCTCTGACAGCTACCTTTTTCACCAGCCACTGAGCACCAGCTGCTAACATTCAGTCTCTCAACCTGCCCTGTCCTTTTATTATGTTTATTGGAACCAAGACCAAGCTTGCCTCTGAGAAAATCATTAATGAATCCAAATTCCTCCAAATGGGCTTTCCTTTTTAGAGGGATCTGATTCTCAAAGGGCCTTGTATAGACCATTTCAAAAAAGTTGTATTTGTTTTGCAGTAGGCATTACTTCTCTCCATTTGAAAACTGAGCCGATAATTACAGTAACTGATTTTCAGTCATCAACTTGGGTCAGTAGCTCTCCTTTTAGCAATATGTGAAAGACTCATTTTAACAATATTCTTTCGAAAGCCCAATGAATGAATGAATGACTTCCTTCCAAAACACTGAAGTAGCAGCAGTAATATGAAGAGGTGAACACTCAGACGAAGCATGAAGCAGATGAATTACTGACCTTTATCCAAAACACAGTTGCATTTCTACTCGAAGAAATCGTGCATGACACAGGCAGGGCCTCTCCAATCTGTTTTGTGACCTCTCCGCTAGGAGTAAGCTGCAAATCCAAATCTGGGATAGAAAGAACATTTGACAAAAGTTCATCTCAGAATGCCTGGCCCATTTCAAAGGCTTACCAAGGAAAGAAAATGTGACTAATTGCAAGCATTAAATTCAAGATTTCAGTTCTTCAATAAAATCTAAATCAATTTTACAAGTAAGGGAGAAGAAAGAATTATTCTAAAATAGGCACTGCAGAACATTCACGTTTTTACTGTAATTACAGGATAAAAGGAAGAGCAAAACCACACTAATCACTAGACAAATGGATACTTTTTTTTTTACCTTGTACTGCTGAAAGAATGACAGAGGAGGCACAAGAAGCTGAAGGAGTACTTCACAGAGCAGTATGTGCATCTTGAAAGGGGAAGCACAGACTGCTGTGAGGGTAGCTTGCTATGGGCCAGGTAGGAATGTGTCTTCAGGGGAGGACTTGTGTAGGTGGGGACAGATTTACCTAAACAGTAACTGTGCATAGGCGGGTAGAAGGATAAGGGGTAACTTTCTCAAATCTGATAAAACTAGTTGATTTTTATCAGATCATAAATGATCTGAGACATGATACTGATTGAAGGGGTGACGGGTCTGAATTATAGGGTTGGGGGGCCACATATGAGGCCCTTTGATTTATTTGTTTTCATTTGTAACTTAAAAAGCCATTTTTGTGTAACTCTGAGGCAAAGCTTTGCCTAACCTCTGTTTTGGCTCCAGAGAAACTGCAGAGTCGGTGATAGCTTCATACAAGGCGGGGTGAGAGCCAGTAACAGAAAGGTCAGGAAACACTGCTCTAGATTTTTCCTGGTGTATGGATTTGGCAGGTTAGCAATTTCTTTTTCAAAAAAAAAAAAAAAAAAAATCCTGCACTGAAAGAAAAGCAGCGTTTGCCAAGCTAAACCTCTATTTTGCTTCCCCTCTTACAGTGCCTTGCTTGCAAGCCAAGTTGCCTGGTTGAATGACTATTACAGATGCACACACACATACAGACACACACAGGCTCAAATGGAAAGCCCACATCATTTCATCACAAATAGAGTACTTGCTGGAAAAGGACTGCAAAACATCCTTTTGGCTTTTAAGCAGAGTTTAAAAAAAGCTTAAGGCAAAATCACAGTTGGTAAGGGAAAGCGAAAATATTGAGTTTTCCTTAACAAAACAGTGAACTTAGCTACTGACTTTATTCAGTGGTTGCCCTGGGAACACCATTATAATTAAAGGCAGAACTTCAGGGAACAACTAGGGTCCATCCTGTACTATTAGTCTGCATTATTATCTGTGTTACGAGTCTAATGCCCAGTCCGAGAGGTTGTAAGAACTGTACTTTCATCTGTGCATGAGTAAAGCAAAGATCTTACTGAAGAGATAAAATAGCATTTTGTTTCTGTATTCCTACGGGGATTTCTCCCCTTGCCTCCCAAACTAGTAAATGCAACCCAACTAACAAGGTACTCCAGATCTTACCATTGCTTCCACAAGGAAAAAAAAAAGAAGGAAAAAAAAAAGACTCAGCCAGTGAGCATTTTTATATAGATTCTTCATGGGATGTGTTTCTTCTTGCTCTGTTACTCCTGACCACATACTACTGAGGCAGAGGTGGTTGAAGAAAAAGGCTAAGACTCCACCCCCCACCCCGTTCAGGGTGACTTTCCTTCAACATCTACTTAAACCTTTTGTTCTTTGAAGCAAGATAGCACCTCAAACCCAAGAGATCACCGAAGACCATACAGGAGGGATTCCTCTCACATACGCCACAGGAAGCAGAAACTCATTAAATTTTTGGCCTTCACTTCAAGCAATACTGACACTGAGCCCAGAGCAATCCTTCAATCCAGTCTTCCTCCAGAGTAGCATGCCTGCACCCCCCCGCCCCTCCCCTTTTTGTGGTATAACTGAAACCCCTCACACAGTGGTCTTGGTTGCTATAGTTCAGGAAAATTTACAGTGTGCAAGATGAACTGCATAGCTCAGAGCAGTATTTGTAAGGTGATTTATAAGGCAAGTACAGAATTAAGCTACTGTTTAACATAGGATCTCCTCTACGAACTCTATATAGAGCAATTTGATTTGGATTAATATTCTGCCAGTTTATCTGTAGAGTCCACAAAGAATTGTGATGTAGATACTTTTACCTCTCAACTTACATGGTCCATTAGTAAATAATCTCTTCTTGGTACAGAAATATAAGGAGAAAATATTTCTTGCGTACAGAAGACTGTCAAAATTCATTTTCCTTGCCGTTGAAAGAAAAACTTTGTTGCAAGAATTTTCCATACATTTCCCATTTGGCTTTGAAATGTTCTTCATAAACAAACTTCTCATCAGGTACCATTTTCAATATATGCCAGCTCTTAATGTGGTCTCACTTGAAGTCTTGCATTGATTTCAGTGCTGTCTTTGCATGCCAAGTAGCACAGGGAAGAGGCAAAGAATGCCTGTATTCTGCCTGTTTTACCACATCATGTGAGAGAGGTATAGAATTAACGTGGGGAAGACTGGAGCAAACATTTCAGTTTTGAAACTCTATTGCACATATAGGACCGGCTCCCAGCATTTAAAAGAGGCCTCCGACGGAATACTGTGCTACGACTGGGAAAACTATGCACAGTGCTTGCCTGTAGTCTGAACTCCCCAAATATAGTAGCAGACAATCAGAAACTTTTCCTAGTATACTGAGAATAGATTTTTTCCATGCAACATTCAAAAGGTGATTTCCCCTGTATTTTCAGTGAGTCTGTAGCACAAGAAAAGACTATTAAAAATACCTACGGAGAAACACAAATACTAAATTTGTAAAACCTTTAATTTATTGGAAGGTTTGCAAACCTATTTCCCCAGAAAACACATTTTAGCAGAAAGGAAAGCATCACTAACAGGAAGTTCCACAGCCCTACTCCACACCAGGTTGTACATGCAGAAACAATTATAGCAAGAGATAAAGAAAAGGGACTGTGGGTTGCAACAGTCACCTGCTTCTTCACAGCTGAGGGAAGGTACACCAGTCCTCTACTGCTAGGTGCTTTCCTTGCCTCGCACAGGGTGTGCTTCTATAGCAGTTTAAGTGGTGGTAAACAGGTTTTGCCCCTGCCCCCTCCCTTTTTCTTCCTGGCCTCTGCCAGTTTTGCTCACCTGATCCTGGGCAAGCTCACTCAAGGCACAGAGCTGGCAGAAAATTAACAACCTAGTGTAAAAAAATCAAACCTACAACAGAAATCCTGTTCTGTTGCTCCCTCCGTTGAAGGACAGATCACACCAACTGCAAGCACTCAGTTCTGCCGGACTTCAAACTGGGACCTTGCTACACAGATCCTGCACCTGCTCTGAGGGGCAAGAGCCCAGGTTGTCAAGTTTGTCCCTTATGTTCTGTGGATAAGGAAGAGACTCTTCCTTCCCCCCTCAATTTGCTTTATAAATAAAGTATTTCCCTAAACATTATGGGTAACTCAGATGCTTTAATGTCAATTTTCAGCTTTCAGCAATTCTTTCATAATTCACATTAATCTTGGAAAAAACGAGCTTGGTATTGAGCCATAATATTTTGCTACAAAAATATTTAAGGGCTATAATGTGCTAATGTATTTTCATATCAGCAAGAAGCTTTCCCTCCCTAGACACTGAAAGAAATTAGTGTAATTATGATGCTCAATAAAATCTGTTTATGAAAAAGCACTACAGTTGAAATATAACAAATTACTATAAATAGCTTCACAGATTTAAACTAAAATTATTACATTGCCCGGTTTTTGTTGTGGTGTGTTTTTTTTGTTAAGTGAAAATAAAAAAATCTAAAGTGCTAAGATCGGATGTGAGGAAATGAAAAGCCCTGACTCAGAATGAAGGCTTTTTCAGTGCAACAGCATAGACAGGTTGTCCTGGTTTCGGCTGGGATA
>NW_009188685.1:0-677 GCF_000690835.1 Fulmarus glacialis
GGGTCAGAGCCTGTGCGAGGACCTCAAACAGGGGGGTGGGAAGGGGGTGAGTGTTGGCAGAGGAGAGCTGTGCCCACAGCCCACAGCTCGGGGGATCCCTCAGGCTGGGGAAGGGACTCAAGGCCCCTCCAGGGCCTACCGGCCCCCCCGGGCACACAGCCAACTCCCGCCCTGGGCTTTCCGTGGGCGGAAAGTGAAAGAGGAAAAGCCTTCCCTGTTCCCGGACCAGGGCAGACATTGCCTGCCCTGGGCCTCTGCCTGCCCCAGGCCAGGCTGGGGCATTTCCTTCCCCCGGGGTCCCCCAAAGGGCTACCACCTCCCCCGGTCCATGCCCAGCCTGCCCCCCTAGTTCACGCAATACCAGACTTATAATCCAAACTGGGAGCAGACCGGGACCCAGTCTGTGCCCTCTGAACAGCACAGAGCCGGGGGGCAGCTGGGTGCCTGATGGGGGACGTCCTGCCCTGGGGACACCATGTGGGAACCGGGAGAGAACTGGGGTGCTGTACTGGGGGTGCTGGCGCCCAGCGCTAGGGGATGCCTGGGGAACAGTGGGGTCCCAGCACTGGGGGATGGGGGGACACAAGGGCACTGGGATCCCACTTAGGGAAGGCACTGGGGTCCTGCCCCAGGGACACCAGGGCTTCAGACTGGGGTCCCTTACTGGGGGCACTGAG
>NW_009188686.1:0-7212 GCF_000690835.1 Fulmarus glacialis
CACGGGTCCCCTCGTCTGCGGGACCCCTCGCCTCTGGGCCACGCTCACCCACAGATCCCCTCACCCCTGGGTCACATGCGCCCACGAGTCCCCTCGCCTGTGGGACCCCTTGCTGTGGGTCACACTTACCCATGGGTCCCATGACCCATGGGTCACACTCACCAGTGGGTCCCTTTGCCCGTGGGCCACACTTGTCAGTGTGTCCCCTCACCCGTGGATCCTCTTGTCTGTGAGACCTCTTTCCCGTGGGTTGCGTTCACCCATGGGTCCCCTCACCCATGGGTTGCACTTGCCCATGGGACCTCTCACCCATGGGCCCTGTCATTTGTTGGTCCCTTCACCCATGGTCCTCTTGACTGTGGGTTGTCCTTGGATCCCTCACCCATGGGTCCCGTCATCGGTTGATCCCCTCACCCATGGGTCCTCTCATCCATGGATCCTCCTGTTTCTGGGGTCACCTGTGGGACCCCCTTAGGCATGGGCCCACCTCACCCATGGGAGCCCCCACCCATGGGTTGGCCGTGGGGATGCCGTGGCTCGGAGTGCAGGCTGATGCCTGCTAGTGCCACTAACGGTCTTCTCCGTGTTACCCACCGGGGAGGCGATGCGAATCCCCGCCAGCTTCCGAAAGTGGCAAAGATAAACCCATGCAGCTCTTAAATTTGGATTTAATTGCCATCGTGCCCTCGTGGCAGCGAGGAAATCGGGGCTGAGGTTTCCCAGGACGGAGCTGAGGTTTCCCAGGACCATGCTTGGTGTTCCCGTGTCCTTTGACTCGCACGTGGGAGTAAAGCGGTGCCCGTCCCCGCTGTGCCCCCGGCCCCCCGCCACCTTTGCTGTCCTCTTGCAATCCTGAATCAGCTTTTTTTTTCCTGCTCACGGCCGATGCGTTCCTGGTCGTGAGGATTTTTTTCCCCTCTAAGCCAAACTCTGCTTTTCCAGAGATGCTTCGGCGTGGCGCTGATGGAGCTTGGGCACGCAGAGCTTTGCTGCTCTGCCTAATTCCCGGGCTGGTTTGTGTCGGTGTTTTTCCACGGGGCTCGCTCGCCCTCTCCGATTCTTGGATAGAGCAGGGATTAATTCGAGCTCTCTTGCTTGAAAGCGATGTTATTTCGTTTAAAAGTCCCAGTCCCGAAGGCGTATTGGGGTTTGGTTATAGGTACTGGCTTTTTACTATCGTTTTTGTAAAGGGGTTTCTTTTTTTAAACTGGGTTTATTCAGGCTCTTTAAACCCAGAGTCTGTAAGCAATTATTCCATTACATGAAAGTCAGTACCCTGAAAAAGATTAATTCAGACCAGATGTAAAAATAAATGTGAATTTCAAATTAAGATGATGTCAGCTCCCTCCTGCTAAAAAAAAAAGCAGCCTTTGGACTCCAGATGGAGTACACAAATGATGGCGGCGGGTAAAATATCTGGCTGCTTGTTAAATATATGCTTTTTTTGGTTTTTTTTTTTTTCCCTTGTCTGAAAAGCGGGCTTAGGATATTTTTCAAATCAAAAAGAAAAAGCTTTTTCCCATTGCTGCTGGGGCAGGGAAGTTTATGGAGGCTCTGGCGTGGCCGAGGAGCTCTCCCAGCCGGAGAACCGGAGAGCGGTGCTGCCGGGGGAAGACAAATCCCCCTCTGCCCGCTCCAGGATTAAAAAAAAAAAAAAAGGTAACTTGATTTGGCTTCGTTTTGCCGGATCTGGAGTTGGAGGCGAGGACGCCGCGGGGGCAGAGGGGGCTCTGGATAGTCCAGGCGCGGTTATGTGCGTTTCGGCATAAAATGGAGCTGGTTTTCGGGCTCTGGGCTGTCTGCAGAGCGCTTCGCGTCCTTTTTTTTGTTTTTTTTTCCTCCCCATGTGCACAAAGCGCTGCGCGTTCCCCAGAGCGGGGATGGGTTTGGCTGCTGATCCCATGTAAAGGAGCGTGCCCAGGAGCGGGATGCCGGGGATAGGGCTCCCCAAAAGCCGGAGCATCTTGCGGGGTGGGGGTTATTAAATAGGGACATCCATGCTTTGGAAACTCGGAGCTGTGCTCTCTGCGGCGTGGGGATGCGGGATGGTGACACTGGCCCTTAATGGCTGCTTTGTGGTCCGGGGAACAGATCCCGCAGCCAAAGCCCAGGGCCAAATCCCAAGGGATTTATGGATGCTGCTGGTAGTGTGGGCTGCAGCCTGCCCATGGAGGGGGGAGCGAAGGCGCTGCTTCACATCCACGTCTATCCTTCGGAGCGATGCCTGCGGTCCCGGGAGCTGCACCTGGGAAGTTTTGGCTTGTTGCTGGCGATGCCAGGGTTCATAAAGCCCCCTGGAATGTGGGACAGGATCCGGAGGCACACGCTCCATCGGGATGTGGGGTGCCCTGCGGGGCTCTGTGCTGGCCCCGAGTATGGTCCCACCCGACCCAGTCTTGATGCAACTGGATGCTCTTAGCAGATACTGCTCTAATCCCGAAGGCTCAGGGCAAAGTTTTCCGGAAGGAAATAAAAGGGAAGGGGCTGGTTCAATAACAGGAGAGGGATGAGGAAGAGCAGGCGCCGTCCCTCCCTCGCTGGAGCCTGTGCCAGGCAAAATCCATTTCTGTATGCATCCTCGGCGGAGGCTGGGCAGCTTGCTTTATTTTTTTAGTGCACCAAAGTAAGGGAATGAAGAGGCCTGGAATGGTCGTGCCGTGGATCACAGGCGGATGGAAAAACCAGCGCTTCCAGGCCGGATTCAGCTCCGTGCATGGCAGAAGGACGGGCAGGGGGAGCGGTTTCCCGAGCTGCCGTGGCTCTGCCTGTGTTTCCCCGTGCCCTGATGCGATGTCCCACGGGGCTCGTCCCCAGCGCTGGCTGCGATTGCAGCTGCGATGCAAATAGGAGGTGACAGAGGGGCCATTATCCCATTTTTGAGATGATGCGCTTGGCTCGGCCCTTTGCGGCCGACCCCAGGCGTCCCCAGCACCCGTTGGTGTTGTCCCATTGCAGCAGCCAAAGGGGAGGAAGAAGAGGAGGAGGAGGAAGAGTGTTGCAGAGGTGGAGACAGGCGAGCTCCTGGGGGGACCTTCCTTCCAGAGGCTTTTTGGACACCTCCAGCGCTCGGAGGCATCTGCTGGGGCTGGGGGGGGTGGTGGGGCTGGCCCCCGGCTGCCCAGGCTGAGTTTCCAGCATCCAAATAGCTTTTGTGGCAGGTGAAGTAAAGTAATATTTATAAACGAGGCTGAAGTAATGTAATATTTATAACCGAGTCCTTTTTCCCAGTGAAAGTCTCTTTCATCTGCCTCTCTTCATTAGGAGGAAACTGTGGAGTTCATGAAGAATTGGAGACGATTTTAATTACGGGGCAACCGCAAGCAGGAATTAATCTAGCTTTTGGGTTAGTAGAGGCTGCATTAAGTGACGGCCTTAAAACTTGTAAGAACAGCTCACGCATACCTGCGCCCTCTGATGTGGGGTAAAACCAACTCTAAACTCTTGAAAACAAGAAATTCCTGCCCCGTGAATTCATCTTCCCATCTCGCTCGGCACTTTGGGCTGCGGGACGGCCCGTGCCTACGTGTGGATCCCGTGCCGAATTCCTTCCCTCGCCCCTGTGGTGGCTCGGGAGGGCTGGAACAAAAGCCTGGCGACAGGTTAGATGGCTGATGGGGCAGAATTTTTTTAAAAAGTGGATATTTTGGCAAGGGGAGGATGAATTTGAGCAATGGAGGAATGGACTGGATCTGTTTGAGGGCTGGGGGTTGCGGCTGGGTTGAGCAGTCGGCGCTGTGATGGTGCGGTGGGTACCACGGGGGTACAAACCTGACCCAAAACCACGGGCCCGGAGACTCAGCCGCTTCTTTGAAATGTAATTAAATATGCGGAGGAGGGAAGAAACGCCGCACATGCAAACCAGCCTCGCTTCGCATGCATAGAAGCTGCGCGCTTGCTTCTTTGGAAGAAAAACCCACCTCAGCCGGCAAGTTCAAGCAACGTTAAATCCCCAACCCTGGAATTCCATCCAAATTTATATTTCCTATGAGAGCCTGGCACACTGCTCCGGCACCTCTGTCTGAACCGGGCCCAGCCTCCGTCTGCCCTCGGCCGTGTTTGCGAGCCCCCGCGCGGAATAAATCCCCCGCCGAGTCAGCACCGACGGCCCGAGCTGCTTTTCCAAGCGGCGCCGGCCGGCAGGTTTATTGCGTGATGTTTTCTTTACAGCAGAGCTTTGCGACGGGATTTATCCCACGGCGTTGGTACGAGGGAGGGAGAGGGTATTCCAGCAGCTGGGGCTGAAAAACACGGTGGATCGAGGAATTTTCTCCACATAGCCGTGGAGTTACAAGGCGCATAAGGGGTTTGCGGTGCGTTCCTGTGGAGTTTTAATGCTCTTTTCCCTATAGCAGGGAAAGCACGGCTGGAAGACCTGGATCTCCCAGCACTGCGGAGATTGATCCATGCCCGAGTCCTCATTCCCAGTGTTTTTTCCAGCTGGCTTTGCTCTCCGGATGGAAAACCCCTTGCAAAACTATCCGGGGTGGAGGTTGCCGCCCGATGTGGCGTTCCAGGGGGGCTCTCCCTGCAATCCAGGCTCTTTCCAGCTCGGAGCCGGACATGTTCATGCCTCATGTCGGCGCTTGCGCCGGAGCAGGAGCGACTCGGCGAGGGCAGCGGCGCGGGGTCCCGGGGAATCAAAGCTGACATTGTAGGAATGAGCAGCAGATGCTCGGAAAGAATTTGCCGGCGTCTGGCCGAGGCTGCTGGAGGCACATCGCCCTGGAAAGGGCTTTTTGTGCCCGCTTGCTAAATCTGCCACGGCTCCAGCTCGCAGAGGGCTGGCAGAGCCCCGGGGCAAGCTCCTGGAGCTGAGGGGGGGGGTCTCGTAAAGCCACCGGCCACCCCCATGGTGTCCTATGCAGAGAGCGAGGTCGTCTGATGGGGCGTTATCATTCAGCAGCAGGAACTGGAGCATTTTCTATACAAATACCAAAATACGTGGGTTTTTGGTTTTTTTTGTTTTCCTCCGGTGTTTTGCTTGCTCTCGCAGGTACGGCCCTGCTGCTGGGGGAGATGTTTCCTTTGGCCCGGGCGGTGCCGTCCCCACCGAGCCGCACGATGCCCGTGCTCCGCTGACGCCAGCTCGTGTGTTTTAATCCTCGATGCTCAGGGACCAATTCAGGCTACGGGAGGAGGAGTAAAATCTATTGACTGGCATGGGAACGATGCCCGTGGCCCGGGATGCCAAGAGCAGCGCGGTGCCGCGGGGAAGCTCTCCCACGGGACACACAAGCTGCACGGCGGGGCCCGATGCCCAACCCCTGCCCGGTTTTTAAAAGCAGTTTTAAAGGTTTTTAAAAAGGAGGCCGTGAGGTGATGAGCTGTGACACTGGGGTTTTTGCCAGCGTCCTGAAGACTTGATTTTATTTCCAAGTGCTTTTAAGAAGGTGTTTTCCTCGGGGTTCCCGCTGCGAGCAGGGCTTAGTGCAGAGGTTGTGGTGGAGGGGTGACCCATTCCCGACCGGCTGCTCCGGGCTCGTTAAGCCGCGTGTAGGCTGCGGGGCCCCGGGTGTGTGGGGCTGATGCTGGGGTGCTGGCGGCAGAGAGTGATGGTTTTTACCAATAAATCAGGGGGAGTTTGTGCCTGTGGCTGTAGTTTTGAGCAAGCTGTAGCCCACGGGGCTGTGACGGAAAGATGCTCTGGTGCACCCATCGGGGCTGCAGGGGACCTTTGGGTGGGAGCGGGGTGCGGAGGGTGCTGGAGGGTGCCCTGGGGCACGGCTGCTCTGCCGGGGATGCGGCACCCTCCCCGCCACAACCTGCGCAAGTCGCTTCACGCCCAGCCCTGCGTCGGTGCACGAGAGCTGCCGGGCGCCCGGCCGGGGCCAGGACGTTTGCCAAATACCTTCAGCCCCATTTTGTTCACCGCTGTGATTTTTAATGAACCTTGAAACCAACCCGCCCGCTGCGCTGTTTGTTCCCAGTTGGGATCAATCCTGTCTGGGCATGGCTGCAATGCACAGCCACGATGCACGGATGCAATACATGGCCACGATGTACACGTGTAATACATGGCCACGATGTGCAACTGCAATGCGCAGATGCAATACATGACCATGATGCAACGGGTGCAATGCACGGCCACAATGCACAGATGCAATGCACAGATGGAATGCATGGCCACGATGCGCAAATGCAATGCACGAATGCAACACACAGGTGCAATACATGGCCACGATGCACAGATGCAATGCACAGCCACGATGCATGGCCACAATGCATGGGTGCAATACATGACCATGATGCATGGCCACAATGCACAAATGCAATACATGGCCACGATGCACAGATGCAATGCACAGCCACGATGCATGGCCACAATGCACGGGTGCAATACTGACCACGATGCATGGCCACAATGCACAAATGCAATACATGGCCACGATGCACAGATGCAACGCACAGCCATGATGCATGGCCACAATGCGTGGGTGCAATACATGACCACGATGCACGGCCACAATGCACAAATGCAATACATGGCCACGATGCACAGATGCAACGCACAGCCGTGATGCATGGCCACAATGCATGGATGCAATGCATGGCCACAACGCACATCTGTGATACACGGATGCAATGCACGGTCATGATGCAGGGATGCAATGCACGGCCACGCTGTACAGCTGCGTGGGGCCTCGGTGCTGCAAACCCAGAGTGGCATGGCGAGAGAGCATCACCTCTGGATTTCCCAACTTCTGCAAAACCCCAGTAACTACCTACACAAAGTCACCTCAGGGCACTTTTTTCCCTGCTGTACAAATATGCAAGTTAAACTGTTTTGGAAGCCAAAGGCATTTTCATTTAGACCAAAGCAAATATTTGGCGAAGAGGGAGACACTATACTGTCCTCTGTGCCAGCATAAATCTATGGGTTAGAAAAAAGGGTGAACTAGTTTAGGGTTTAAAGATCCTTGCTTGTTGTGTCATGCATTTGTGTCCCTGGGGATGGTCGTGGGGTAAAAAGGGCTTAAGGAATAATAAGAAAATAAGAAATGGCTCTTGAAAATAAGAATTGCCTGGGGTTAGCGCTAGGATGGATTCACCCCCTCGGCCCCGGTATGGATTTAAGCGAACGCTGAGAAATGGCAAGAGACGGCGATTCCCATCTGCAAATCGCTGTTAGCGCTTGGTTTGGTTTTATTTAACCCCCGTAAAGAGCTGGAGCTGGGGGGAATGATACTGGAAGGGATGCGGGGGTCCTGCAGC
>NW_009188686.1:7262-7543 GCF_000690835.1 Fulmarus glacialis
AGCAAAGCCTCCCGTGCCGCCGCGCCGCTCCTCTCTGGCAGAGCCGGGTTTGTTCCCAGCAGATAAACTTTTATTTTTTTTTAATGATGCCAGGAAAGCCTCTCCTGAGGTTTTTCTGAACCCGAGCCGGGAGAATAAAACTGCTGGGTCAGGTTTTTTGGGCTCGGCTGCGATTCTAACCCGTGGCGCTGGGGTTGGGATGCGGAGTGGCCGTGGTGGGGTGCGCTTTGGGGGACACCCCACTTCTGAGGGGGGACATGGTGATGGGTGGGAAGGATACC
>NW_009188687.1:0-6063 GCF_000690835.1 Fulmarus glacialis
GAAGGGGAGGTAGTGGAACCTGCCGTCCTTGTCTTCGCTCCGACCCTGCCCGAAGCGGTCGGGGTCGAAGACGTCCACGTCCTTGAAGACGGGGGCGGTGTCGTGGGTGTCCCGGATGCTGTACATGACGCTCCAGCCTTTGGGGATTTGGAAACCCTGCAGAGAAGAGGGAAGGGGTGGAGAGAAAACCAGAGCGAGTCAACCCTACTGCAAAGGGAGAGGGAGCGGGAGAACAAGATAAAGCCATTTGGCTTTGTCTGTGTTTTCCCATTTTCTTTGGGTTTATTACTCGAGCGTGATGCAGATTTAAAAGAAAACCAGAGAGCGCAGGGCAAAGGGCTGGGAGATGGGAATCCTGGGTTTATTCCTGCCTCTATCCCCAGGACCCGCCAGATGATCCGTTGCTATTTATTTGCTTTGCGGTCGCTGGCAGGAGTCGCCTACCAGGAACCCCGCGGTGCTCGACTGCCGCCGGGCAAAGGGAAGCAGCTTTTCTCGCGCCCGTGCCGTGCCCCGCGCGCCGGCCAGCCCTCCCCGGAGCATCCCATGGCTTTGCTCACACCCCGCCGCCTGTCAGCCCCGCACGCCCAACGCATACGTCAGGGCCTGGGCGATGAGAAACGGGGCGGATTTATCATCCCCTGAGCACTTTAAAAGGTTTCCGACTCAAATCATTACATTAGTAGGATTTACAGCGACAAGCCAGGTCTCAAGATTTTGTTTTGCTAGTAGGAAATTCCAGCCATTGTGGTGAGTAATCCGCCTGTCATCCAGCAGCCTGGAGATGCCCTTTGCAGTAAACCTTTCCCTTGTCACACCCCTGTTTAGTTTTTGGCATCAAACATTGTCACGAGTTGCTCTTTGAAGCATCACGCCTGCCTCCTCTTTGACAGCTCGAGTGTGTCCCTCGCCTGCCATGGGCCAGATCCCATCACCCTCTTCCGAATCCAGAGCAAGTCCACTTCCCATCATCATCAGGACTTAATTTGTCCTCCCTGGGGTCTCATCTAAGCCAGGCTCAAGCAAGTTTTGCAAAAAAGTGCAGAAGGCTTATTTGGGGAGCTCACGGTCCAGCCGCACCCCGAGGAGATGGCAATACTCACATCCAGCTCGAAGGTTTGCAGCACTGTCCGGTACCCCCCGGAGATGGGGGTGAAGAGGCGAAGCACCTCCTTGATGACGCAGTCCAGGTAGTGGAGGCTGTTGATGTTGTCCAGCCGGAGGGAGCCCTCGCAGATACAGCCGTTGTGGAGGATGCCCTTGCTGTGCAGCTCCTCCCGCAGCTTCTCCAGGACACGGGGGTGTTTGAGGAGCTGCATGATCAGAGAGGTGCTGGCGCTGGCGGTGGTGGCGTAGGCAGCGAAGATGAGCTCCAGGGTGCCATCCTGAAAGACAAGAGCAAAGCCAGGGTAAGACACGGGATGGACAGACAGACAGGTCAGCAGCCGCAGCAAGGGACAGGCACGCAGGCTGCCATGGGGCATTTTTTTCCCCAACAGCTCTCCAGTCCGGTCATGTCCCTGCAAGGTCCCTCCTTGTGCAGGCACAGGTCTTGGACACCCGCCACGGGGAGCTTCCCGCAGAGCCTTGGAGGATGCTGAGGACCAGATAGGCAGGAGAAAAAACCCTGAGGATGGCTCTTGATAGCACACGAAGGACAAGTTATGCCATGACCCTGCTGCAGATAACAACCTGCCGAGGGCTCTTTTGCCCTGCAAAGGAGGCACCATAAAACTGGATCAAGGGGTGAAGCTGGTCAAGGCTGAAAGCTTCAGCAGACTTGTACGGTCTTTTGGTATTCCCTGGAAATGCTTTTTAGAAAGGGCTGAGCATGAACTGCAGATAAATATGGCCCGACAGAAAGCAACTGGCTTGTCGGCACCATAATCCACCAGACCAGGATTCACCTGCAGCTCCAACAACGCATTGTGGTCCCCCAGCTCTCACTGACCATCTCAGGTTTGCCCCAAAAAATCCTCCTTACAGCAGCTCACGCTTTGCTCTTTGGGGAGCCCCTGCCCTGAGCACAGCAAGGACAAGGTGGCCGTGGGGAAGATCTTTACCTTCAGCTCCTGCATGGTGAGCTCCTTGCCGTGCTCTTTGCCGCTCTCTATCAGGATGTCCAGCGCATCGGCGTAGTCCTTGCCCTGCGTGTTCTGCAGTTTCTCCTGAATGGCTTTCTCCAGCCCCTTCTGCAGCGTCTCGCGTGCCCGGATGCCCTGCGGAGTGGAAAGCCATCAGACCACGCGGGACACAACGCTACCACCAGCATCCCCAGCCCAGTGTCCCCAGGAGCTGGAGGTGTGCTTAGGACAACATGTTTAAGTAATACAACTGCAATTGCAGATGCTCAAAGAGAAGAATAAAGATGCTGAGGTTGTTCCCTGGGCAGGACGAGCAAGCCCCAAGCAGGCAAGATTACAGGCAAGAGTAATCAGCACCTACGTGCAAATGATAGGTCTGATGTGGGAGCCCCAGTACTGCACCAGTTCACAGGCCTCCGGCTCACCCTGGGATGTTTAGCAGTCCCTGGGAAAATTGTGTCTCAAAGGAAAGTCAATTCATTCGAAAGCATCCTCTTCCCGGGAGCGTAATGGGCTTCCCGAGCAATTTTATCACCTGGTCTCAGTAAAGCAATTTCTATCAGAGTGCAGCTGCACTGGGCTAACCTGCTGCTGCAAATGCTTTGGGGCTGCAAACGGTTGGGCTCATTCACGTGGTGAAATAACAATAACAAAATTTGCAGTGAGAATCACAAAAATAAATTTTAAACCCCTGAATTTCTGTTACCAAAATTCCCCATGAAAAAAATATAAATTTTTGCCTATGTTTTTTATTATGTTTCTGTTTAGCACCATTTATTGAAAAATGAGAACAGCTCATGGAATTAGAAGGTCCACTGACCTGTTTCGCCCTGGGGACAGGAGGGAATTAACAGGAGAAGGGTCCCACAAACAAAAAATACAGCAAAACTGCCAGTTACAAGTGAGGAAAAATCACCCATTAAATCTGGGCAAATCCTGACCACCTTCTCTCTTGCATTGAACCGCAGAGTCCCTAGTGCTCTAAAAACCTATGAATAGATCTCCCTTTCCACTCTACCAAAACAGAACTTTGTAGCCCAAAAATGGACCTGCTTCTAGAGGTCAGAGGGTGAGAAGACATCCCACCAAGAACGCATAGAGATGGGTATTAGCCACTGTCCCATTAATCCCAATAATTTGGTGTCATTGGCTGGTGGAGGACTTAACCCAAATCTCTTACCCTCCTGTATCCGCTGAAGGGCAGATCCACAGGCAAGGAGAAGACATTCTCCACGAACTGCTGGTAGACCTCGAAGAGGCGGTTGAGCTCCTCATCAGGGATGCGGAAGCCCAGCAGGACACGGATGGCCATACGGAAGGTGAGCTTCTGGGTCTCATGGTAGACATTGATGGACTCGGGGTTACTGCTCCAGGCCCGAAGGGTGTCTTTGATCACCAGCTGGATCTTGGGGAGATAGCTCTCCAGTGCCTCATGGCTGAAGATTTTGGAGAAAACCTACAAAAGAGAGTGAGCAGAGATTTCTACACAGGCCCAACACCCTCATCTTTGCCTTCTCAGCTTCTGCCCACAAAAATGGACATCACAGGTTTCCTGCACTGAGCAGAAGACTTGTCAGAATTCATCACCCAGAATCACCAGTTCCTAAAATAGCTGCCAAAAAGGGTCGATGGAGAAATACCAGCTGACAGGTCCTCTGCAGGCTGACCCCCACCACAACCATCACAAATGATGGGCAATAACACGGTGCAAACCAGAGAGAGGAGGAAACGCTTCACCCCGCACATGGCAGGATGGATGGAGCTGGCTTTCCCGCAGCTCCATGTCTCATGGCTCCCAGTTACATTCATCCCACGATTTGGGATACTTCTCTTCCACGGGGATTCTCTAGCATCTAACATTACGGTTGTGCATGCACGCAGACACAGGCAAGCTTTTCTCTCAGTGGGAAGCATCGGCAGTTTCTCCCACCTCTCAACCACCCTTTTTTAATATACGTAGAAAAGAAAGTAAAATAATTATTCTGAGGCATTTAGGATCTCTGTGAAATCTGGCTGAACTTAGACAGGGGTTCAAGTGGGGAAGAGAGGCACACACGTACCCAGAGGCTGCCATCGCACACGGCTCATTTCCTTGGGAAACCGGGCAAAAAAACCTGATGTCAGTAGACG
Source organism: Fulmarus glacialis (assembly GCF_000690835.1). NCBI lineage: Eukaryota > Metazoa > Chordata > Aves > Procellariiformes > Procellariidae > Fulmarus > Fulmarus glacialis. The sequence goes on from NW_009188687.1 coordinate 4,215, forward strand.
GTATTAATTTAAGCTCTGCGAGTAAACACTGCGCGGGAGTGGGCCTCCCCAGGTCTCCGATGCTAATGGCTCCTTACTCCAATTTGGGCCAGGGCCCGCGCGTTGCGCGAGGAGCTCAGCAATGCCAGGAATGTCCCTTCAGCCCTCCCCGGCGCAGCCCACAGCACACGCTTTCATTCGGCATCCCCGCCGCATCCCTCCCAGAGTGCACCGGCGGAAAAAGTGCTGTTTGTTTATTTTTTATTAACCTACACACACACACAGGGCAGCACGCACACATGCACTGCCACATGCCAGGCCTCCGGGAAAATCAAATTAGAACAGGCTCCCGAGGAGGGAGCTGCAAGCCTGCGTAGCCTCCACCGGTGGCCAGTTCCCAGGGGGGCTCGATGCACGGTGGGGGAGCTGCGAAGTTATCAAACCAACGAGAGGAGAGAAATCAAAGCCGCCCCCTCTTTCCACGAGCGCCGGACTCGCTGGAGCTGTAAATGTGAGAATTTCCTCCGCAGTCAGCACTCAAAGGGAAAGGTAACATTTTCCTGGCTGCGACCCCTCATTGCTAATGCACATCGTTTGCTGGGAGTTTGTTTGGTGAAATAACACCTCTGTCCCCTCGCAGCCCCGGGCAGGAGGCTCGACAACAGCCACTTCATAACGAGCTGCGCTCGGGCTGAGCCCCGAGTAAAACTCATCACACAATACACGGTGGGGCAGAGCTCGGAGGCTCCCCGTGGAAACATCAGCATGCAAATGGAATGGTAGCAGGGATGGGAGAGAGAATGCAAGCAGACCAACGGCCAGATCTGCCTGCAGACAGACGGCCATCCCCGGACGGCTACGCAGAGCGGAGGCATGAATGAACGGAGCGGAGGCATGAATGAACGAAGAGTGGGGCCGTGGCGAGATCACGGCGGGCGCGCGAGACGGCGCGGCTGCTGCTTTCTGCCACCTCTCCGTGCTGCACAGGCTATTTTTAAGCCTGGAAAGGGCAGCGATGCTCAGGCCGACCTGCCTGTGTGAGGGGATGAAAAAGCAGCCACTCGGAAAAGAAAAGCTGGAGATGCTGAAGCTGAGCCCCTCGGCTGCCTGGGAAAGGTAGGAAGGGAGCTGGGAAAGGGCCGGTTCCTGGTGGCCATGAGCAGGACACCAGGCTTTGAGGCAGTGGAGTAGAGCTGGCAGCCACAAGCTGCTCGACAGGGATGGGACAAGACCTCCTGAGTGGGTCCAGCAAAGGGACACCAACGTCTCCCCATCCGGCTGGTGTCTGCCCTTCATCCATGCTGAGGGGTTTGGGATAAGGACGGAGGCTCCAAGTGAATCACCCTGCTCTCCCCAAACGCTTCCCGTGCCTCAGTTTCTCCAGCTGAAAGCAGAGCCGATGAGGGGACAGCCTCTGCTTAAGGAGTGCCGAGGCTGCAGCCCTGCTCGGAGCCACCGTCCCGATGGAGGTGGCCCCTGGGGCTCCTAACCCCGTCCTCCCCCAGCTCTGCCCAGCATCTCCCACAGGCAAAGTGCTCGGGGATCCCCTACACCCTGCAAAAAGTACGGCAGCCCAAGAAATGCCTCTGGTCCCGCTGTGCAAAACTGCTGCCATGGTGCAGAGAACCAGCCCGGGGCCGGATCCACACCCCGCGGACGCTGAAGAGGAGAACGCCTGTCCCATGGAGCGACGGCGCAGAGGAGGGGACCCTCAGGAGGAGAAGACTGAGCCCCTATGGAGGTCAACACAGCACCTGCCCAGCCTGAAAAAGGGGGAGCATTTAGCGCTAGGGGGTTCGGGGGGGATTTTTTTTCTTTTTTTTGCTCTTTTTTGAGCTGTCCTTTTGCTATCAGGCTCCTCCAGCCCCAG